>NC_041398.2:36601118-36833618 GCF_900747795.2 Erpetoichthys calabaricus | reverse complement strand
AATAAACATTTTTATAGTTTAAGCCTTAAAATACCCATGACACATGCTTTAAATACATGTAAACTTATAAAACACACTTTGTTAACACATATGATATGTGGATGTCGGGCTAAGGTTATGAGTAACATCTCACTATTATAAAACATTTTAACTTCATGCAAGACAAGACAGTGAGACAGGGAGGGCGGAGTGGTGGCTCTGAGGCTAAGGATCTGCGCTGGTATCCTGAAGGTTGCCGGTTCGAATCCCCGTCACTGCCAAAAAGGCCACTGCTCTGCTGGGCCCTTGAGCAAGGCCCTTAACCTGTAATTGCTCCAGGGGCACTGTACAATGGCTGACCCTGCGCTCTGACCCCAAGGGGTATAAGGCAAAATAAAGAACAAAAACAAAAAAAAACAAAAAGGAAAATAGGTGATGTACAGGCTTTTAAATTATTGACACGCAGAGCGACAAGCAGCACAAAGTCCACTTCTCCTTAGCGTTCATTCAGCTCCCCACCCCCTTGGCAATGCGAAGTGGCAGGAGCGTACTATGCCTCCGGGGAGGGGGGTTTGAGTGAACGTGCGTTCAGACCTCACACACCCCCACTCCTCCTCCTCCTTCCGAACGCGCAGAGCGACAAGCAGGCATTTTGGCAGAAGCAGCACAAAGTCCATTTCTGCTCAGCGTGAGTTCAGCTGCCCCCCTTCACAAAGCGAGTGCAGACACAGACGTCTGATCGCTGCGTGCAGTGTGCAGTGTTGGTCTGCGGTGTTTAAGAATGTAGAAAGTGTTTAAGAGCATAGGAAGTGTTTATAAGAGTGTGGGAAAGGTTAACAAGAGAGTGAGAAGGGTTTATAAGAGTGTGGGAAGGGTTTATAAAGCCTTAAAATATGTATAATAAAATAAATATAGGTCGCTACTTCGCGGATTTTCACCTATCGCGGGGGGCTCTGGAACGTAACCCCCGCGATAGGTGAGGGATGACTGTATATATGTTTACATAATCTCTTTAACACACTACTTCTCCGCTGCGAAGCGCGGGTATTTTGCTATATATATATATGTGAATGTATGTATGTATATATATATGTATGTCTATATTTATATATTTATATATATATATGTGCATATGTGTATATATATATGTAGATATGTATATATATATGTACATATTTGCAGCTGGAGATCCACGAAAGGAGAAAAAACTAATCACGTATCATAAAATAGGGGTTGAAAGCTCAGGAATAAAAAACTATCAGGGGTCTTCATCAGAGGATAATGCTTAGACTTACAAGAATCAAAGGCAATATATAGCAACACATTCAGTGGGGGGGGTGGGTGGAGGTGACTAAGTCAGTATGATCGGGGGGGGGGAATGGGGGGGTTGTATAGTTTAATTATTGTGTACATGTCCTTCTTAAGTTGGCATATGCTGGATTTATGTCCAAGTGTCTGTTGATGGCGTTTTCATCTGATAGCCAAGACTCTGCCAACTCTCTGGCACTTTTAGTACTGGCCTTAAATTTTACTTTTACGTTGTCCCAGTTGAATGTGTGTCCTGTCGATTTAGTATGTGCGTATATCAAAGATAGTGTGTCCTTTCTTCTGACGGTGTTGCGATGTTCCTGTACAAAAATATGTACATATGTATATATATACACAGTGGTGTGAAAAACTATTTGCCCCCTTCCTGATTTCTTATTCTTTTGCATGTTTGTCACACAAAATGTTTCTGATCATCAAACACATTTAACCATTAGTCAAATATAACACAAGTAAACACAAAATGCAGTTTGTAAATGGTGGTTTTTATTATTTAAGGAGAAAAAAAAATCCAAACCTACATGGCCCTGTGTGAAAAAGTAATTGCCCCCTGAACCTAACTGGTTGGGCCACCCTTAGCAGCAATAACTGCAATCAAGCGTTTGCAATAACTTGCAATGAGTCTTTTACAGCGCTCTGGAGGAATTTTGGCCCACTCATCTTTGCAAAATTGTTGTAATTCAGCTTTATTTGAGGGTTTTCTAGCATGAACCGCCTTTTTAAGGTCATGCCATAGCATCTCAATTGGATTCAGGTCAGGACTTTGACTAGGCCACTCCAAAGTCTTCATTTTGTTTTTCTTCAGCCATTCAGAGGTGGATTTGCTGGTGTGTTTTGGGTCACTGTCCTGTTGCAGCACCCAAGATCGCTTCAGCTTGAGTTGACGAACAGATGGCCGGACATTCTCCTTCAGGATTTTTTGGTAGACAGTAGAATTCATGGTTCCATCTATCACAGCAAGCCTTCCAGGTCCTGAAGCAGCAAAACAACCCCAGACCATCACACTACCACCACCATATTTTACTGTTGGTATGATGTTCTTTTTCTGAAATGCTGTGTTCCTTTTACGCCAGATGTAACGGGACATTTGCCTTCCAAAAAGTTCAACTTTTGACTCATCAGTCCACAAGATATTTTCCCAAAAGTCTTGGCAATCATTGAGATGTTTCTTAGCAAAATTGAGACGAGCCCTAATGTTCTTTTTGCTTAACAGTGGTTTGCGTCTTGGAAATCTGCCATGCAGGCCGTTTTTGCCCAGTCTCTTTCTTATGGTGGAGTCGTGAACACTGACCTTAATTGAGGCAAGTGAGGCCTGCAGTTCTTTAGACGTTGTCCTGGGGTCTTTTGTGACCTCTCGGATGAGTCGTCTCTGCGCTCTTGGGGTAATTTTGGTCGGCCGGCCACTCCTGGGAAGGTTCACCACTGTTCCATGTTTTTGCCATTTGTGGATAATGGCTCTCACTGTGGTTCGCTGGAGTCCCAAGGCTTTAGAAATGGCTTTATAACCTTTACCAGACTGATAGATCTCAATTACTTCTGTTCTCATTTGTTCCTGAATTTCTTTGGATCTTGGCATGATGTTTAGCTTTTGAGGTGCTTTTGGTCTACTTCTCTGTGTCAGGCAGCTCCTATTTAAGTGATTTCTTGATTGAAACAGGTGTGGCAGTAATCAGGCCTGGGGGTGGCTACAGAAATTGAACTCAGGTGTGATACACCACAGTTAGGTTATTTTTTAACAAGGGGGCAATTACTTTTTCACACAGGGCCATGTAGGTTTGGATTTTTTTTCTCCCTAAATAATAAAAACCATCATTTAAAAACTGCATTTTGTGTTTACTTGTGTTATATTTGACTAATGGTTAAATGTGTTTGATGATCAGAAACATTTTGTGTGACAAACATGCAAAAGAATAAGAAATCAGGAAGGGGGCAAATAGTTTTTCACACCACTGTATGTAGATGTGTAAATTTGTATATGTATATATGTATATGTGGATGTGTATATGTATGTATATATATGTATATGTAGATATGTATATATATATGTATATGTATATATATGTTTACATAACCTCTTTAACACACTACTTCTCCGCTGCGAAGCGCGGGTATTTTGCTAGTATTAGTTAATTGGCAATTTTAAATTGGTCCTTGTGCAAGTCTGACCATAGGTGTGTGTGAGTGGGCCTGCACTTGGCTGAGATTCAATTCAGGGTTGGTTCCTTCCTTGTGACCAAAGCTGCCTGGAAAGGCTTCATCCATTACTACATTGCACCACTCCCCACCCTCAAAGCAAACATGGAACCAGAAAATACAAGTAGAACAATGTTATTATTATTTATATTATAAGGCTTTTTCATGTTATAAAATTACCATTAAAATGTAGAGTGACACCAAAGTAGATTTTTAAATGTACAACCTCATAATTTACATATCATAAATACAGAGGTTGACATAAGTGGCATGCAAGCATACAAGCACAGTGAAATAATTATAATGCATGGGTTTTTTTCTGTCCTAAGTATGCAAATGTGTACCTATTTTACCTTATGGAAGTTGTAAAAATTAAAGACGTCTTGTATTTTCAAGTGAGGTTAACTTATAAGACAAATAATTCAATAGGATATGGTGTACTACATGTGTACTGTACCGTTATCAATAATTATTTTGTTTCCTTAATTTTATTTAAAGGTTTGTAGCTATTTGCTTGTTGCTTCTGTAATACTGTCAAAATTCTGCCCAAAGTATGCTGGAGTGATTTGTTTAATTTGTTTTAAAAAGTTTACTTTGCTCTTTCCCAAGTTTCTTGTTAATTTTGAGTGCTATTGTACTCTAGGAATATCTTGTAAATCTGAAGTTTCCCTAATTTGTTATTTCAATCTTTAAATCAGTTAACCACAAGTTTGTAGACACTGCCCCGTTGCCAGCTAAATGATGCAATTGCAGGGAGGAGTATGACATGAATATAGCAATGCTTTAAAATGGTCAACACAGCATAGCAGAGTCTGTGCTGTGGTTTTCACGCACGGAAAATCAAAGCAGTAAAGAAACATCAGACAGGGAGGAAAGACTAAAAGAAAGCAAACAGTTCATTTACATTTTATACAGTTATTAGCCTGGTGGCAGGTGTTTTGACCTCATTTATTTCTTTCAGCCCCTAAACAAAACACTTCAGCTCTGCTTCAAATGTATGTTTCTTATTAGTCCAAACAGAAAGAAAAATTACTCAGCAGAGACCACTGAGCAATTTTTACAATATCCCACCACCTGCTAAAAAAACCCAGATAGGCAAAAAAGCAAACAAGGGTTTTCAGAGTCAAGCTTGGATGATGATCCCAGGTTAAAGGCTAATGCCAAGTGCAGAGACATATGTTGTAAATTTTGCTGTGCATAACCATCCCTTGACAAAAAAAGAAGTCTACTCTAAAGGAGCTAAAAATTTTAGTCATCCAGTTGTTAATAAATGTAAAGTTAGCAACGTACTTAAAAGATGTGTAGAAGGTATAGAAAGAGAAAACAATTTTAGGGGATTTGATGATGTCCATTGAACAGTGTAAACACAAACTAAATGGGGAACAGTTCAAAGCTGCAAATTGATTTTGTTGTCACTTTCCATGAGGCTAAATATGCACGACCCATTAGTGATTTTGTACAACTGTAGAAGAGGTTTGCTGATAATGTTATGAATGTTTATGACTTAATTTCTGAATTTCTACCATGGTACACATCATTAAATGTATGCAACAATTTTCTAAAATTTTTAATCTACTTGGCCTAAGGGGAAGCAAGATATTCACATTTTTGGATACAAAATTCTTAGTGAGATAATTCACAAGTTTGAGGCCTGCCTGTCTGTTGAGAGAGAGTCTGCTTTGATGGAATGGATGCAGTTGAAGAATGCTGAGAAAGGTCTATCTGCGTCTCCTGTGTATGATCTGGTCAATATGGTCCATAATATTCACCAAGTTATACTGTTGTCTCTCACACTGCCTTTAAGCAGAGCTGCTTGTGAGACGGGATTCTCAATAGTAAACATTATCAGAAATGAGTACAGACAAGAACTTATCTGTTTTAATGCATACAGCATTCATTTTGCAAGCTGACCACTGAAACATTTGACCCCAAGATTGCAGTTCAATTGTGAATGAAGGCAAAATGGACACTAATTTGGATGACTTAATGTTTGTTCATGCAGGTAACTCAGAGTACTAGTGCCAACATTGCATATGTCTACACTTTTGCTTAACAATGAGACACCAACACTTCATGTTTAAGTTGAATAATGAAAAATACATATAAACAAAGAAAAAACAATTTAACTTCAATGTCATATTGCAACTCTAGCAACTATAGCTCTAAGGTCATGAATAATATAAAAGTCAGCATTTTGCCTATGGACTTAAAATAAATCATTCAACTAACAGCTGCTAATTTTCTTTTATGAATAAAATAATATGTCTGTGCTAAGGTCATGAAGACCTCAAGGCCAAATTATACAGCATGACTTCATTTAAAAAAAAAACAAAAAAAAAAAAAACACTACACTTGGCCTGGTAAAGATCAGGTACTAGATGGCACAGGGCTGGTATTCTAGCTATTTATTTAACTTTCTGTCTTTAGCATTTATTTTGTTTGGGGTTTTCTGGCTTCAATGGCTTTTAAACATGGATACACAGATGTGTTATTGGAACAGAAGATATACAGAGTCATACAGTAAAACAAAATAATCCATTTGCTAATTGTTTCTTTTCCTAATAAAATTATATTTTTTATTACCTGCAAAGCTGGTTGCCCATGTGATGTTAAGATTGAAGTTTTTGGAAGCATTGATAAACATGTCCAGAT
This sequence comes from Erpetoichthys calabaricus, assembly GCF_900747795.2. Lineage (NCBI taxonomy): Eukaryota > Metazoa > Chordata > Cladistia > Polypteriformes > Polypteridae > Erpetoichthys > Erpetoichthys calabaricus. The sequence continues at coordinate 36,827,468 of NC_041398.2, read as the reverse complement.
CCCGATTTTGCTTAAACAGAACAGAAATGATTTCAACAAGTAAATCAATAAATAAAAAAAATATATAACAGTAGCCTCATGAATTCCTAAAGACAGTGTTACACTTAACCCTGTAACCAATCTTTTTGTCAGAGTCTGACATTATTATTATTAGTATTATTATTATCAATAATTATTATTATTTATATATATAAAATTCTTTTCGTGTTTGAAACGGAAATGACGTATGACCACAAAACACATAAATATAGGAACTTATTATTTGTGTGACAGTTATTTTACTGATATTGAAAAGAAGAAAAAAGACTGTTTAAATAAGGAGCTGGGAAGGTGAATGTAAAGAAGAAGCCAGCGGTAAAGAAAGTGAGAGTCCGTAATAAGGACGGTTGGGTGCACGGAGAAGGAGTGCCGGCTAACCTAGAAGGACCTTCGGAGCACACGGCTTTACTTTGCTTTTATGGTGCGGGCGTCGGCCATGGATGGACGCGAATGCCGAGAGACCCGGGTGAGACAGACTTCTTCCTTCAACAAAGGAATTGTCGCCAGGCCAGTGAGATCGCTTCTTTTATATTTAAATTCAGTATACGAGTCAGCGGAACATATCTGACTTGATCACTGGATTCATTGCAGATTTCCCAGGCCGTGTGAATTTAGACTTTAAAACAAAGTTAATATAAAAGAGACTGGGGAACGTGTGGGGATTATGTATGTGTGTCTGATTTATATTTGTATATAGATGTAATATAGGTTTAAGTACTGTGAATATATTTGTACTGTTTGTAAATAGGGTAATTTTCTGTTTCTTTTCCTTGCTTGCTTTCTTTCTTTGCTGTTTCACCGTTTTTTGGGGAGTATATTATAGAGTGTTTAAGGGGTGGCATATTAATTAGGGTTTGTGTAGTTATTAAAGATTTGACAAGGATTTAAAGGGTGTTTATTGTTTTGTTTGATTTATAATATATTCTTTTTTGATTGTTTAAAGAATTGTAGGGGTGATTATTTCCTTTGTATAAATTCATAAAAAACAACTCCAGATGAGGATATCAAATTGGGGCTAAGGTTCGGTTGGGTTCCGTACTTTAATTTTAATGAATTAATTTTCCTAAGAGTAGGAGATTTTTGTGTGTGCTGGGCTCCTCATTCAACTTAAGAGGAATGCGCTACACCTTGATAGTAAAAGAGATGAAGAAAACAGCTTTGCGTCTTTCTACTTTTTAACTGTGCCGAGCTGTAAACAATGTGAAGACGAGACCGCCTTCAGCGGCGAGGGGTCGTAAGAACAAAGTGTACGCTGGGAGGCGCGGAATGTCGGGCTTTTCCTCCGGTTCAACAGCTTTGCAGTTTCAGGCAGCGTCCTCTCTTCTCGCACTGTTTGTCACACTTCAAGTGCCCCGTCGGCTCCTGGGACAGTGGAAATCTTTGCGAATAAGTGTAATCAGCCCTATCGAAGCGAGACTCTCTTGGTAAATTGCGGTGCACGGCTACTTACTGTCCCTTAAGATGAATTCAGGTCACTAAAACCCCACAACATTCAAGGTTGCTTTTGTGATGAATTCTTTTAAGAAAATGGAGGGTTTACATCTAAAAAGATGTACCGACCTCTTTATGTTATGTATTAGACTTGGGAATCGTTTGGACCTTCTGCCCGTTAAGCACGGAAAGGCAGCGTCCACATTTCTCAGAATAATTTTTCGCTTAAATCACAGGCACATAGTGCAAGGTTGTCAAGCAGGTAGTTTGCCCAAAACCACTGCAGTAGTACTCAATGTATCTTTACTTCTTAAATGTTAATGTTTGACTGATTAATAATTTATACGCTTCTTATATCGTCTTCGAATTCTTTTATCAAAATGTTTTACTACTTAATATTTATATAATTTCTACTTATTGTAAATGCTCTTTATTTGTTCAAAAATAACATTGGTAATTAACAAACTTATTTTATAAATACTACATTTTAGTTTTTTTCCCTTGCACTCAGTGAGCGAAGTCACTGGGTAATCAGCTAGTCATCAATAATAATAACACTAATAATAATGATGAAGGTGGGTGAGAATTAACTTCTTATTTACTAACTTGTGCATTTCCTACTAAGGTTTAAAACAATGTTTTGCTTTCACACAGGAATTTGAGTAAAAGCAAATATACTGCAAATCTTGTTTGTTAAGTACGCTATTTACATTTAAGTGTTTCTAAGGAGACCATTCATACTGAAAAACAGATTTAAATTACACTGTAAAGCAGAGGAGCAACTTATTACTTAAATCTACTGCACCTCTGGTTATGCATTATAAATCAACTATTTTTGGAAAACATTACAGTGAAAAAAGTATAAGTCAGTATTGAGCACACAATAGAAACAAAAAAATCAACTGTATACTAAAGCATATGGCTAAACACAATTTAATCTGTATCCATATTTAAAGCAAATAAGTAAAATCAAAGGATCTAATCAAGCAAAGACAACTGAAAACATTATTAGCCTATGACTGAAAGATAAGTTGCAATAAAAATTGCATTCACTTTACCTATAAATGACAAGACTGGCAACACTACAATCACTACCACATTTTATTATTAATACTGTTTTCTATTATCAGGGTTAAGCATTAACTATAATTATTACGGATAAAACAACTGAGAAAAAATACATTTTAAATTCACAAAGCTCTTTAGAAGAGGATTTACTGAAAATGCTTACTTCTTCAGGAGTAGCAACAAAGTTAATGGCTGTATAGTAGCGGTCATCATCTTGGGCTAGACTGAATGTGAACTGATAATCAATTAGCAGGGTATCTACAAAAATATATATAAAAACATAAAACAAGAAAGATGTATTATAAAAGCCCTTGACCTAGGTTAATGAGACTGATGGTGCCATTTGTTGGATGTTCCTATAAACTCAATAATTAACATAACATCAAAACATAAAAAATACTGCTTTAGTTGTATGTATATTCAGCATTACCTGTTATTTCTAAATTAATTTTCAGTGTTAATATTCACTTCACATACAGTGTAACTGACATGCACTAAAATGCTTTTTTGACAAGTTTAGTACAGTAACACTGATCCAAATTGTTCATTAAAGTGATATAAATAGGAAGAAATAATCATGTCTGGTTAGTACATTAGAAGAATGTTGATAATTTAGCACAATAAGCTTGCTAATAATGATCAATTTCTAAAATAATTTCTCAAAGATAACATCAAATTGAGTTCTAAAGGTCTGCAAAACAGTACTGTCTACAACACTTCATAATGTTTCTATGAAATACACCCATATTAAAATCTTAACCCCTGCATTTTTGTGCTGAATAATATTTTGAAGAATATTTTCAGCCACCTAACCAATTCCCTTCAGAAGTTTAAACAATTCAGTCATATACACCCCTTAATCATGACTTCTTGAAACTAAAAGAGTGCAACTCCTTGAACCTTTTCTCGTAGCTCATACCTCACAGTCTCAGAATCAGCCTAAATCATTTATCTCTAGATTATTTTTTCTATTGTTGATGTGTCTTTTTTGTAATATGGAGACCAAAACTGTACTCCAGATGAGGCTTTACAAGTATTCTACATAGTTTATAAATAACATCCCTTGACTTGTACTCCTAAGGGCTCCAAGGCCAAACATCCTATTAGCATTCCTAATCTATTCTGTAAGTTGTCCAGCTGCATGATAGCAGCAAAGAGATCCTAAGTAGTTCTCCTAAGGTATACTTTCACGTTTCAAATCTACCATCTTATATTCAAATATAATATTTTACTTCCTGCAAGTAAAGTTTTTTTCCAAATGATTTGCACACATTTACCAAAATAATGCCAAACTCCATTTTTGGTTTATAGACTTCAAGTAACACATAGTGAATACAATGAAACTTAATATTACAGTTACAAATGAGGAAATAAGCATAAAGCTATCAAAATGATCTTGCACTTTTTAAAAATTGTTTATTGCTATACTTGGCCCTTCTGTCCTTTTCTGCAACATTTAACAATCTCTTAAGGTATATTAGGATTAACCTGTTTCATTAATAAAAGTTCAAATTCCGTAAGATTATCGATAAATTCAAATATCACATCAATAAACAGCAGTGTTCATACCACTTAAAAGGGTATATAGGTTCAAATTACTAGAAAGTTTCTAGCAAGTTAAATAAAATATACTGTATAATAAAAAAAAAACTGCAGAACTTTTCAAGCAAGACAGCAGAATGAGTTCCAATGAATAGTCAAACTTTCTGAAAACGCACAGCTGCATTACTGATGCTTGACCCATCACAAATAATAACATTGTGAAATACAATCCACACTGAAATTTCTGAGATTTTGTACACACACAAAAAAATACAAGTTGAATTTGAGGAAGAGACAGGGAAAGAGCAAGGGAAAAAGGAGCGAAAAAGGTAATAACTGTGAAATTTTTCCTTTGAGTTTAGGACAAAGAAAAGTCAAATGAGTATAATATTCAAATAATTTAAGTAAAAAAAAAAATTGTAAAATGGGTAAATTATTCTTCACATTACTTACAGTAGCAGGTTCCCTTTAGTGGGTTTCCCTGGTATCGATTTTCGACTTCACAACTGAAAATGAAGGGGTAAAAAAAATGATCAAATTTCCTGAATAGAGGTAGATGGGGAAAAGCAGACACAAACCGATAACTTATCTAAACAGCAGCACAAAGCAAGAGAAGAAACAACTGATATTTTGTCAAGGTACTCACAGGTGGCACTTGTCCCCTTTAATTCCTTTGGTGGTACAGAAGCACTTCCCACTTTGTGCATTGCAGATGGATGCATGGCCATTGCACTTGCAGGCTACAGAGAAATTAACAGTTGTAACTATCTGCTGTCTGTTGTATCAACCAATACAACTAAACTACTGTATCAAAGAATTTTAATGAAAGGGTGACAACTGAACAATGTAGTTTTCTTTACGGCAGGTCTGCAGACATCTTCCTAGGGTTACTGACTGTAATCAGTGAGTAAATACTGATGGCTGCTGTTTGGTATATTTCACTCACGCTGGCATGTGCCTCCATTAGTAGGATCTCCATAGTAGCCTGAAATACAGGTCTCACAATGTTTCCCTGTGGTCAGGTCTTCACACTTTTCACAGACGCTTTCATTGATACATCTGCTGTGGCCATTACATTGGCAAGCTGTAAATGAGAAAAGACAGATAAGACATCTGCAAAAACAAAACAAAAACTACCAATTCTCCTTATTGAATAAAAGTTATCCATCCATTTTTAAACCCCCATTCTTTTCTAGCAATATTAAGCAATTGGATCTCAGCCAGTTCATTACTTGGCACGTTGCATGACAGAGACAATGATACAAGTAACATTTAGTGTTTCCCATCAATCCAATACAATGGACACGGAAAGTAAACAGAGTACAGTACCTGTAGAAAGTCAAAGTGAACAATATATGACTAGGCACATTCCAAAAACATAATAACTGGGCCAGAAATTAAACCTCTGTGTGTCAAACAGTAAATTATAATAATAAATACTATTTCAGTGTGTCACTGTCCTCAGATTTTATGCTATTATAAAAAAAGTGCTTGAAACAAGTTTTTTAAATAATGAAAAGCACCAAAAAAGCAGCTCAAAAATTTATTTTCACCCTACACATTATATAAAGCAACTAAAAAATTATTAAGAAATGTCACATAAATAACAAAATTGACCATTCAAAACAATTTGTTTAGATATTCCTTGATTACCTGGACACTGGATGAAAGACCAATTGTATTTGTGGTCAAATGGACACATGGTGGCATTGAGAGCAGGCTCCTGGAAGGAACTGGGAATAGGCATCTGGACTGGGCCACGGTACGAGCCTTCTATACACTGTCCTTTACCAGTATTGGTGGGGTCTGTGCACCACCCACAACCGGGCTGATCCAAGCACTGGCCACATGTACGGTAACCTGAACAATTTTCAGCTAAAACCAAACAACACAACATAATAATTAATAGATGCAAAAAAAACACAAAGACAGCCACAGGATGTACAAGTATATTACCTAAAGCTAAGTTTTGCACCAAGATGCACTCAAATGTTAAAGCCGTACTTTGTTGAGAAATTAGTGCACTCACAAGGTCCCTTTAAAATACAGCCAGCCTTAGCAGGTGGTGTAATGAGTGGTGTAATATTCTTACTACTTAATACGGTGTCTTAAAGATTATGTACCCTTTAATGTTATCTGCAAATTACTATCCACAGCAGTAATCAATAAGTCTACTACAGAATAAAACAAATTCTTTATTGAGCAGGGATATGGTAAAGTTGTCCCATTTTATTTAAAATTTTGATTAAACCAACGATGCACGTGCTATGTTGGTATAGAAATGCAAGCAAAAGAAAACTAAAAGAGGAGACACATCCACAGTGTGAGAAGAACTAACATTAACAGGTGATGTATGCAAAATATGGGAACGCAGTACGTTGCACAAAAAACAAGATTTGTAGTAATGGTAAAATGAATGTTAAGTAAGTTATCAAATACACCATTTCTGAATAACTGTCTCAATTAACCTAACTCTCAAAAAAAATGTGAAACAATTTCCTCTGTACTACCCAAAATACACAAGTAAAAGAAAATACTGCATATTTACATATTTAGCTTTATCACACCACACTTTGAGCATTTTCACAAAGAACTGTATTATTTTAAAAAGCAGAGGCTTCTTTGAATCATTGTTCTTTTTTGGGGGGCAGACAGTAGCAACTTTGGAGTTCAACTAAGATTGAGATGAATTTCTTTATTCAGTGTAAATAATGAATTAACAAACAAGGATCCAGAACGTTTCCTTGTACTGAACCAAATGACTCAAAACAACCAGAATGGTCATTACTAGGCAGCATCAACAAGTGGACTAAAAAAAACTTTAAATTGTAGCTGCATTGCACAAATTAACAGTAAAGAAATTACCCGTTTGCAACATGATCACATACAGCCAGATGTATTAATTAATTAGGCTAAAGAAATTATCAGTTGTTGTTTGCCCTGCCTATATGGAGAACAAGAATGGAGTTAGGGTTCTGGTCTAAGTAATAAAATCCCTGACAAACACACACTGTTTGTATATTGTTATTCCTCACTGTGTGAATTATGCTTTAAACCCTCATGTTTGCATCAGTTTATACAGGAATAATTTTAAGGTATGCGATGAAAGGCATTTACCACTTGTTCATGTGTACTATACATACATACAATGTAAATGCACGCACGTGCACACACAAGCACAAATACATACACATTAAATACACACTCAGCTTTAGAACAAAGACCTGCAAATCAGGCAGTGAGAAAAAGCCCATTTACCACAAAAGTCACATTAATAGATTCAGATTCCCACTGTGTTGGTTAGTTATTAATTATTATTGTTAGAAAACACATGTACATATAAAATAATAAATACACATTTAAAGCAAAAACAAAAACATTTTCTGCAAAGACTGAACTGCTGTAGCCTTTACCATTTAGCAGCACATACCGACTCCTTATTTATTTGTTTATTTAAAGCACAAAACAGGCATCCCCAGCTCAGCAGGTATGCAAGGTCAAGCCTTATTTAAAACAACGTAAACCAGTGTCTCCCAAACCCAGTCCTGGGGACCCACTGTGGCTGCAGGTTTTTGCTCCACCCAGGTCTACAATCGGTGATAATAAATGATCTCATTTAATTAGCTTGTCTTTTGTATTATGCATTCAGAAAAGCAAATCTATATAAGCTTTACATTTATGAGACATTAAGAAATATTTATATTTTGTTACAGCTTTAAAAGCTTAATTCTTTTTTGTTCGTTTTCTCTTATTTTGCCCGTTTTCTGTGTAGTTTGTTCCTTTCGGTGTATCCTAATAATGGCAATTAAAAATGGGCAAACAACAATGAAAGATGAAAGGGTGCAACTACTTCAGTGTCAGACACACTAATTAGTAAATAATAAATGAAAAAATATGGATTAAAAATATTGTAAAGAACATAAAAAAATCCCTATATAAATGCTTAGTGCAATTTAATAAAAAATTTACTAAACTTATGTTTGTAATTTCTACCCCAAAACACAGAAACTGGCAAACAGCAGCTCACTTAATTAGTCTAAGAATACACTTAAAAACAGAAGTTGGTTGAAACAAAACATCTGCAGCTCCGGTGGGTTCCCTGGACCAAGTTCGGGTTCCACTGACCTAAATCATACTAGCACACACATCTGTTGTTTGTGAATACTATAGATGACTTTCATTCCAGGACTGAAAATGTCCATTATTTGAAATACTAGTAAAATACTTAATACTTTTTAACTTTGTTTACAGGAAAATATTTCAAATGTTTTAATAAAATGAGCAATATTGATGAATATTAAATCACAAAATACAAATAATTTAAACTAACCATTGATATGTAAAGTATGCTGACCTTATGCATAAAAATTCTACAGTCTTTGGATAATGACACAGTACCTCATTGAGCTGATAAAGGCATAATGCTGGCACAAAAAAAAAAAAACACTAACTGGTGATTGATTCCTCTGCAGAGATGTGCGGTCTTTGCCGAGGGATTGTGAAGCATCACCCCCAACTCCAAGTGGCCAATATTATCCAAGACTACACAGCTACAATGTGCATTCAGGATACTGAGAATTACAAGAAGCAGCTGTGTATTCTTTTCTAAACAGCCAGCTGCCAATCGAGCTGCTCACCAATGACTGAGTTCATAACACAGGCTGCCAGCTACATTCAGCGACAAGTCTGCATAAAAGCACTAAACGATTGAAAGTGATGACAAATATCAGTGTGCACTATGGAAGTTGTTAAAGGAAATGATTTGTGACAAACGGTTATCAGCAAGAGTGAAAGGGAAGGGTCTACAGGACAGTAGTGAGACCAGCTATGTTATATGGGTTGGAGACAGTGGCACTGACCAGAAAACAGGAGATAGAGCTGGAGGTGGCAGAGTTAAAGACGTTAAGATTTGAATTGGGTGTGACGAGAATGGACAGGATTAGAAATGAGTACATTAGAGGGTCAGCTCAAGTTGGACGGTTAGGAGACAAAGTCAGAGAGGCGAGATTGCGTTGGTTTGGACATGTGCAGAGGAGAGATGCTAGGTATTTTGGAAAAAGGATGTTAACGATAGAGCTGCCAGGTAAGAGGAAGGCCTAAGAGAAAGTTTGTGGATGTGGTGAGAGAGGACATGCAGGTGGTGGGTGTAACAGAGCAAGATGCAGAAGACAGGATGATATGGAAGAAGATGATCCGCTGTGGCAACCCCTAACAGGAGCAGCCAAAAGAAGAAGAAGCAGAAGTTATATTAATATTGACGTGAAGTGTATAATGTGTGAAGACTTTAGCCCAAATATCAAATAAACATGTGTGCTTTTATTCAAGAATATAACTAAAGGAAAAAAAAAACATTCAGTTTACATGTTGCCGTCAATGAGTTAAAAACCCAAGCCTAGTTTAATCGACAAAATGTTGATATTTATTATTGGATGGTGCAGAGGTAAGAACTGCTGCTATAACCAAAAGGTTCCGGGTTCAAGTGCAGGTGCTCTGCGTTTTGTGTAGTGAGCTGCTATTGTTATTATTATAATAAAAACATACAATTGAGTCTGTAACACCCAGTACTGGCTACTTGTAAAAATTAGAACTATTTGTTTTTTTTTTTTTTTAACATTATTCAGTGTTCTGTCAGTGACGTTCACATGGAACTAATTTGCCTCTTCCTCTCTGAAAAACACTTTAAAAAAACAAAACAAATTTATAATCCAGATTACTCTAAAACTTGGATTTTGCATATTTTAATACACAGGAGCTAATAATTTGCAAAATCAGTACCATAGAACTCTCCTTTATGATTCAGGCTCAAAACACTTTGAGGATCACACACTATAGCAGATTTCTCAATATGTTTATATTTTGTTACTTCCTAAATGTAGTCATCATTTTCAAACTGTTTCCTTCTGAATGAAACACAACTTTGGGTTAATAATGCAAAAGTGTATTTATTTAAACAAAAGATGTACTGAATGGGAGGATTAAAGAAAGACTTACAAAGCTGACAGCTGTGGAAAAAATTGATAAAAAAACAAAGCAGCAGATCTGGAAATGTGTAACAATATAGAACAGGGGACTCTGCGTCCCACCATTATGTTATCTGTTGATTGACATAGCACTTCTTTCACTTCTTACAATGAGCCACATTCACAACCATATTCACACAGCTCCACTGCATGCTAATCTCACCACAGAGTAACAAATGAATGCACCTTGACACAATGTTCAGAAAGGCTGACCAAAAAAAAAAAATGTTTTTTTTTTTTAAATTAAATACTTAATTATAATTGGCCTTATTTAACACCAGATGGATGACAAATTAAATAACAAACAGGCAATAAATATATACTCTGTTGTGTGTGTATTGTCAGGTTATCAATACTAGTTTAAATGTAATTATATATACTGTAAGTAGTAGTATTCCCTCTTGAATGTTATTTTTTATCGTGTTCTTTGTTGCTTTTGATGCTTGCAACCTTCTAAAACTTTTTGAATGTATTATTGCTTTGTAAGTCACATTGGATGAAGGTGTGTGCTAAATAAACACTAACAGCAAATAATTTTAATATTTTGAGAAGCATGATGAACCCTTTTCATAAAATTTGGAAGTGACACATTGACGGGTAAATATACTTCCTGTTAGTTAGCTGGCAAAGGAACAGTTTGTACCTCCTCTCTTTATTCACTCCCAATAAGCAATTTCTGCAAAGTAGCATTGTTGAAAAGCACTACACAACAGAATCATCAAAACTGGAAAAAGACCCTAACATTTTTACTGAGGAATTTCACTATAATTACCAAGGCAAATTTGTAAGCTTTCTTACACCAGTATGTTGACAGTTGCAGTTAACTTATGTTTTCTTTTTCATGTTTAGAATTAGCTCGTTCCATTTTGGTATGTGTATAAAATAAATGAGGTAAACTTAGCTGTAATCTTATAAAATAACCAGTTTCCATAGTAATTATTTATTTTTTATATTGCTTTCAAGTTTTTTTTTTTAATGTGTGATGTAAGTTATTTATTAAGTTCCTGCCATGAAATGTATGGACATCTTTCTCCAATGGTCTGTCAGAAAATAATTAGTTTAGATTAATTTAATTGCATTGCAGTTGCAAAGGAGCAGGTGTCATTGCAGAGTCATGTTCCATTGAGGAGGTACAGTATCTGCTGTGCTGTTTTCCTCAGTGCAGACTCCTACATCAATTACTCCAAAACAACTGTTTGCCCTTACAAAACCTAATTCCTGTGTCCGTACAATACCAAAGTTGTTCCAGCTAAAAAGGTACATCATAAGCCTTAAGGCGAAATGATAATTGTATGCACTTATTAGATATGAAGAACATGCTACAAATACAGATGTTGCCATGGTGTAAAAAAAAAAAAAAAAATTGGTTGTGTTTATTTCTTGATCTCTTTGTACCATTTTCTTCTCTATGCTTCACCATTGAGAAAACTTTGGTACTTGGGTAAGAATGCTTCTGTTTAAAATTTGAACACAGACAGACACTACAGAAGCTCTTGTTTCACAATTCTGCTACTGTTTAGGATAACCAGAAAGGAATTTACCCATCAACGACATCTTCCAGAAGTGTAGAAAGGGCTAGTTACCTTTGGCACAAAGGTTTTTGTACTTTTTTAAATGGGTTTCAACTAACATACCAAGAAAATAATTTGTAATGCATTTTGTAAATGCAAAGTTGAAAATGTGCAATTTTATATTACATAACCTTGGATAAGCATTCAAGTACAGGAAGAGGTTACGTGTGCAAAATTCTGACATCTGAAAGCAGCAAACTTTGTATGCAGTGACAAAAATATGTTATATATCAGTTTATAAAGAAAAAAGCACCTAACAGAAAGTCTCTAAACATTGATGCCATAATGCTAATGTGGTTAAGGGGAAGTTTAGTGACTAAATGCTTACGTGGGCAGCTGTTCATTGTGTACCACTCCATACACTGCCCAAAAGGAAAGGAGGCCACATAGGCATTTGAGTCAACACACTGCTTCATGTTGCTGCACCACATGCACTCAGAACTTCCACTGGTACATTCACTGCAAGTGGCACGCAAGGCACAAGGGGTGCGACACTGTTTGGCACTGTGATTTGCTGAAAGGTAAGGAGAGGAGAAAATAAATAAATAAACAAACAAACAACAAAAGTAATACAATATGCTTGGTACAGGGTGTTGCAAAAAACAAAACTAATGAGTTCAGCTAACAATCTTATTTTAGTTACTAAGTATATAATCACACATTCATCATATTTAAGCACTTACTCTTTAAAATTTAAGCGCAATACATAGTAAATAGATAAAGCCCAATATGAGACAGTCATCACCTGATCTTTCAATTATCTTTTTAAAAATTAAAAATCTAAATGCACAAGTCTACTTATGCAAGTGCATTCTACTATACAGGGAATATTAAAGATCAGGTGAAATAACTGGAAAATAAGAAGGAGTTCAATTGATATACTAATATATTTATGTGTAAACACAGTCCACAATGAGTATAAAAATAAAAGTATTGTGTTTAAATTAAAATATTTGACTTGTTTGAGGGAAAAGGGTTTAATTCAAACAAAGTTATTTGTTTAAACATAAATGAATTATGTTACTGTAATATATTCTGGTCCTCCATTGTATGAACTCAAATATACTTGCTTGAATTTCACAACAACAAAACAGCAACCAAAACTGAGGTGTGCATATTCCAAATTACAGCTGTTTTATGGAGACAAAAAATAAAGCTACTAACCCTCAAATCAAGAATTTTTGTATTTTTTTCATGAAGGAATTTTAACCTATCTACACTGAATTTAATTACATGAGTTTGAAGGTCACCCATAAGTTCCGAATCACACATGTACAATGACAATTTTGGTTGTACATAAAAAGGCTATTTTCTGCTTTTTTCACCCATAAAACTTACATTTCTTAATTTTGCATGTATTAATTTATGAATAAATCTACTTAGTTAATAATCATAAAGAGAACTTTAATAAAAATTACAAAGAAACAATATCTTCTTGACCAACTATTAATTTATAACGGGCAACAGAATAAAACAATTACATTTTATGTTTTGCAATATGGTTCTTAATTACCTTTAAACCTTGCATGCATGCTATTTATCATGTTTTGGTAAAATGTAGTCCCTGTTGCTGAGTAATTACAACCGATACCTGTCCATTAAATGTGGAAAATAATTAGGAAGCTTGTGCTGGTTTACTAATCCACTTAGCCTTGTTTACCAGATTCTTATGCACCCCAAATATAAAAACCCAAGATTATTCCTAAACCATTGATTAGCCTTGCCATTTACTTATGTATGTGTTTCTGGTCAGTTCTCCAATCTTGTCTTATAAAAGTTGAACTGAACTCTCACTAACTAACCTTTCTAATATGTATTTATCTCAGAAACTGTTCGACACTCATGTCAAAGACTATCTCCTTCACTGGAGGACTGCTCAAAAAAATTAAAGGAACACTTTGAGAACACATCAGAGCTCAATGGAGGAAAAAATCATGCTGGATAGCTATACACATATGGACTAGGTAATGTGTTGGGAACGAAAGGATGTCACATTGTTTAATGGAAACGAAAATTATCAACCTACAGACGGCCGAATTCAAAGACATTCCGAAAGTCAAAGTGAAAAAATGATGTGACAGGCTAGTCCACTTTGCTGAAATTTCATTGCAGCAACTCAGAATCATACTCAGTAGTTTATATGGCCCCTACGTGATTGTATGCATGCCTGACAATGTCGGGGCATGCTCCTAATGAGATGACGGATGGTGTCCTGGGATCTCCGCTCAGATCTGGACCAGGGTATCACTGAGCTGGAAAGCATGAGGTGCAACCTGGCAGCATTGGATGGACCGAAACAATGTCCCAGAGGTGTTCTACTGGATTTAGGTCAGGCGAGCATGGGGGCCAGGCAATGGTATCAATTCCTTCATCCTCCAGGAACTACCTGCATACTCTCGCCACATGAGGCCGGGCACTGGCATGCACCAGGAGGTAAACAGGACCCACTGCACCAGCATAAGGTCTGACAATGGGTGCAAGAATTTCATCCCGATACCTAATGGCATGAAGGCTGTTTCTGATTGTTTGGTCAGATACATTCACACCAGTGGCCTGCTGGAAGTCATTTTGTAGGGCTCTGGCAGCACTCATCATGTTCCTTCTTGCCCAAAGGAGCAGATACTGGTCCTGCTGATGGGTTAAGGACCTTCTACGGCCCTGTCCAGCTCTCCTAGAGTAACTCCCTGTCTCCTGGAATCTCTCCCATACCCTTGAGACTGTGCTGGGAGACACAGCAAACGTTCTGGAAATGGCAAGTATTGATGTGCCATCCCGGAGAAAATGAACTACCTGGACAGCCTCTGCAGGGTCCAGGTATCGTCTCACGCTACCAGTAGTGACATGGATCGTAGCCAAATGCAAAACTAGTGTAAAAACAGTCAGAAAAGATGAGGTGGGAAAAATGTCAGTGGCCTCCACCTGTTAAACCATTCCTGTTTTGGGGGTCGTCTCACTGTTGCCCTTCTAGTGCACCTGTTGTTAATTTCATTAACACCAAACCAGCTGAAACTGATTAGCAACCCCCTCTTCTACTTAACTGACCAGATCATTATCCCAGAAGTTTCACTGACTTGATGCTATACTCTGATTAAAAGTGTTCCTTTAATTTTTTTGAGCAGTATACAGTGGTGTGAAAAACTATTTGCCCCCTTCCTGATTTCTTATTCTTTTGCATGTTTGTCACACAAAATGTTTCTGATCATCAAACACATTTAACCATTAGTCAAATATAACACAAGTAAACACAAAATGCAGTTTTTAAATGATGGTTTTTATTATTTAGGGAGAAAAAAAATCCAAACCTACAAATAAACACTTTCACAAAAGGTACAAGTATAACAAAACAAGTGCACTTTTATCCAGGAATATAACCGAAGAAAAAGAAATTGGGTTAGGGGACAATGTTTATGCGACCGCTTGGCTGGTGCAGAGGTAAGGCCTGCTGTCTCATAATCAAAAGATTGCAGGTTCAATTCTGGGCCCTTCCTGCATTTACCATTTTGAGTGCAAGCTGCTCTTATTGTTACTATTATATAATAAAAACATGCATTTGATTTGAATCTGTAACAGCTGGTGTAAATGTATGGTACTTGTAAAAGTTTTGCTTTTTTCTTTTTTTTTTTTAAATTCAGTTTTATTCTCTCAGTCATGTTCACACTCCCCCCGATCTGACACTGTTAGTTTTCAAATAAAGACATGCTATAGAACAGAGATGAACTTCGATGAGGG
The DNA here is from genome assembly GCF_900747795.2 of Erpetoichthys calabaricus. Classification (NCBI taxonomy): domain Eukaryota; kingdom Metazoa; phylum Chordata; class Cladistia; order Polypteriformes; family Polypteridae; genus Erpetoichthys; species Erpetoichthys calabaricus. Next base: position 36,812,068 of record NC_041398.2, on the reverse strand, counting down.
TTCTACATCGGAGAACAGAAGCCCTACAGAGCTCACCAAGGTATCGTGCAAACCTCTGTTTGTGATTATGTTTTTTGATGGTTTTTATATAAGACAAAAACAGTTATATGTTACTTACATAAAAGCCACATCGAATGTTGTTTACCTATATTTATTTATTTACTTATATTATGCACATGTACTTTGTCAGCATGCCTGTGTCGATCAAACACAGGAAGCTCTGCAGTCTACTTGTGACTTTACACTTTAGGAGGGTAAGTAAATAAATACAGGTAAACAACATTCCCTGTAGGCTTCAAGGATTCTAGTGTTAATTGGGTGGATCAAAAGTATGATGTTTTTCTTTATACAATATTTGCAGTTTTTGCTTTTTTCTTCATTCTTTCTTTTTTTTTTTTTAACCGGGGGAAAAAGGGAACATAACATTACTGGCAGACAGTGTATTATAGTGGTTAAGGCTTTTGATCCATGGGGTTGTGGGTTCAAATCCTGTTAATGACACTGTGCGGCCATGGGCAAGTCACTTCACCTGTCTGTGTTCTAATTGGAAAAACAAAAGATATACAACTAATTGTATTTCAAATGTTGAAAAACACCTTGGATAAAGGCATCAATGAAATAAGTAATAATAGTAATATTATTAGGTCACTGCAGCTGCTAACCTCTTGAATAAGCTATACACATTATGACATTCAAAACTGTGTTTTGACTCTTCCCCTGCCAACTTTTCACCAACAACAATTAAAAACTATTAATAATCTAACCACTATTTTTTTCTACAAAACAACTGCAAAAATATTTCAAAAGTGTCTTTTTATTTTAATAATAGTGATATACAGTTTTACAAACATTTGCAAATGTGTTATACAACAGAAACACAGCACCTTGCAATATATAAAAGTTAAAATACCACTCACAGTTGTAAACGTCCAAACACTTTAACTAACTAGGCATTTTATAGGTAAAACTAGTGGTAATACAATAGTGTAGTGTAAAGTAAAGCAAGAAGCCAACAAAGAAAAAAAATGAATCCAGTTAGTTATTGTAAAAGGTAAACCAACTGGAAGATTGCGGCATTTATATAACCTCAGACCCCGCGTGGTTCTGTAAATGCACTCTTTAATATCTCTTAAAAATCATTATTGACTGGATGAGTTTACAGTACAAGATTGTTCATGCCTACATTTTCTCTATAAATACTGTACATAGTCAAATTTAAGCTTTTATTTCTATAGCAACAAGCTTACCTGGACGTTCACAAAAGCTGCCATTGACAGAGTTGACACAGGTGGCTGCTTTCAAGCCTGACTGGGAGGGCTCAGCTAGGTATCCACAAAAGCCAGCATCACTGGGTTCTCCAGGTAACCACTGTAGAGATGTGTTGGTAAAAGGAGACATATCCTCCCAACACCAGTAAGACACATTGATTTTGCGTAGGCCTACCCAAGGAGTCACTGTGGCTTTATACTGCTTAGACCAAAAAAAAAAAAAAATGCCAAAAATTCAGTAAGGAGGGTTTAAATTGTGAAATACATTAGGATAAAACAGGTTAATATCTAGAGGTCATTTTCCTTGAACGACTGTGATCCTAGAGACTTCTCCATGTTTGATTGACCTTTGTACAATAAAACTACTAAAGACAAAAGAGAACAGCTTTGAATTTATACTGGCCAACATCACCTCCAAAGTACAAAGTAAACTTGTGCTACAGCATCTGCTCAGTGAGTCCAATCAGAATAAAAATTGAATAAAAATGGAGGCAGCTAAGAGATTAGTAATTTAAATTTAATGTGGGCACTGCTCAAACTATTGAATTTAGTCTGTATGTGTCCTGCAGTTACTACACAAAACTATAGTTTTTTTCTATATTTTGATGCATTATTCCACTACAAAGACACATAAGGAATTCAAAACAATTTTAACAAAAAGTAAATAAGAGAAACACCACACACAAAAGCCAGCAAGAAATACGCCAGCACAGTTTTTCAAAGATTTCCACATAGATTATTACCTTTTAATAAATTATCTTATCAGTTTACATCTGTGAAAGTTTCTTATATCTAATTGCTTAATCAAGGCTAAGAATTTTAGGCCTGCAGGCCTTTCTCTTACCAAGACATGCATAATTTGTAGCTCCTTAAGAACAAATTCCACTTTCTTCTGTGTTGTTAGAGATGCCAGTACAGCATTGTTGTTGCGACATGACAGCTTAGCATTGTCATAGTTGTCTTTGGCCGTTGTAAATTTCAAACATGAGTTTCCAACCAGGTGCCAGTTCTCCCCACAAATATTTTCTAAAAGTTAATAAGGGGAAAGAAAGTTAATTTACCCCAACCCTTTTCCTTAATGAACTCTACTGAATTTAACTTTCTTTTATGTACAAAAAGCTATAAGAAACATCTCTAGCAGAAACATCAGTTGCAGGGGGTCATCAAGGCAGAGGACAATACATTCTAATTCCCACAAACAGATACAGCTTCATTGTAGTTTCTTATGAAGTGATAATGGAAAACATAATTGATGTAAACTGGAAAAAGCAGTAGTTTTGCATCTCCATTCTACTGGAATCTAAAATAAAACAATGAAAAAGCATGTTTACAAACCATACACCTTAATGTAAAGCACTTTGGCTACAACATTGCTGATGTTGTTTTAAATGTGCTCTATAAATAAATTGACATTGTCGTTGAAATATACCGAGCTCTTCCATGAATGCAATCAAATCCCTCAAACAGAAAGCATCTTAAAGGCATCAAATACCAAGACTATTGACAATAATTGACACACATTTGTGTATCAAACTAAGATACTGATCGGTGGCACTGTTTGTGCTCCTTTGTAATGCTGATAGGCCTTCAACCGTGCATCATGTTTCTGCAACTGCCACAGCAGACTCATCAGCATTCCAAATGTATATCTAACACAAGGATGTGAAAGGACATTTTATGCATTGTCCGTAATTTTCACTTGCAACATTTTGTTTGTATATGAAAGGAAAAAACTAGTAACCGTTGAACATACATGTTTATTTTACCCAACTACGAAACTATACCTATCATGTTCCTCCTTTTGCAGCAGTTTAACAGTAATGCTTACAGCATTATAAAATGACAGACTGAGCAAATGAACTTGTCTTGCCATTGGCTATACAGTGGAACCTTGGATTGCGAGTAACTTGGTTGCAATACGAGTAGTACGTATACGCTTTGTCTGCCTAGCGTCACATGATCACATCTGAGCTAATGGTTCTTCTCTCTCTCTCGCTGCGGGATTGTGGGTAATCGTCTTCCATTCTCGGGCTCACTTGGTGTGCCTCACTCATATAGTCAAAATCCATATGAGCGTATACTGTTTACTATACAATTGTGACCACGTGTGTGTGCTGTAACGTGCGAGTCTCTGTCTTGCACCCCAAAACACGAAGATGACTCTCAGTACTTTAGCGACACCAGCTTGAAACAGGAACAGCGCATTTATTGATTGTAGCGGGATCTGCCACTCTCCTATACACAGACACAGCAGTCAGGCAAGGTCAGGGCCTGGTTAGTGCCCTGTACATTTATATTGTTCCTTGTATCACCCATCAACGGCAGGTGCTTATAGCGTGTCCGCGATTTTTTCGGAATCACTTTTACGGCGAACTGCTACAGCACTGAGAGCCTGCAGTTCCTTCGGGACGCTCTTCCACGTGTCGTCCCGTTGGGTGGAATCCCACAAGAGTTTAGAAACTCACTCACACCAGCCATGATTCTTTTCAAACGTAAAGTGCAGATTAATTTGTTTTATGTATTTTTTACTTTATATTTTGTATTCATCATTTTATATGAATAGTTTTGGGTTGTGGAACGAATCATCTGAGTTTCCATTATTTCTTATGGGGAAATTCGCTTTGATATACAAGTGCTTTGGATTGCGAGCACGTTTCTGGAACTAATTATGTTCGCAAACCGAGGTTCCACTGTCTTTGTACCCTGTATCTCTATTTAAAAAGTATTTGCTGTTCTCTTACTGATGCTGGCATATCATCCACTCACAAATTAAAAGTATTTCACATGTAATATAATAGGTATTATGAACAATTAAAATGTATGCATGGCTATGCAATGCCAAAGTCAAGACATTTTCTTCCAGCATGCTACATCCAGAATAACATAGCACGTTTAGGCTACATCATATCACCTCAGTTTCATCTACATAAAAGTAATACCACATGGGAGGCAGTAATCATAAATGTCTAGCACCCACTTTGCATACAGTGCAGTTTCCCATTTTTCATTGACTACCACTGGCCAGAAGAGTTAAATACTTTTTCAAGGGCAACGTTAGGCAATAAGAAAGTGGTTGTATGGGTGCTACAATGCTACAGATAAGCTGAACAGTTTATAATTCTGATCTTAGGCCTGGTCTAAACTAATGTCAGATCAATGCTAACATTTTGACTTCAGTAACGATACTAAAATGATAGCAAAGCAAATAACAGACTACTGACTCTCAGCTGCTTCATCCACCCTTTCCCCAACCAGCCCACACACAAAAGCATGCCAACAGGGACCAGAGGAAAACCAACTGCCAACTGTTCAGCCAAGGTCCACCTAAGGTTTATCATTTGTTAATCAAGCTTTAACCCTCAGAGTTTTGAGCATGCTGATATCTACTCACTCTCTCTATATATATATCTATATCTCTATCTATCTATATATATAATTCACTAAGCCGACAGGGCAAGCTAGACAACCACGGGATACGTAAGCAAGACAACCATGGTATACGCATGACATAGCCACGCCCGCAAAAATCACAGAGACCCGCCCACCAACTCTAAGACCATGGGATACGACAACAACTCACAGAGCCACGCCCCCCCACTCTAAGACCATGGAACAAGAATGCCTGCCCGCCCGACTGTTACCAGCATTCACCGCAATGTACTGGAGTGTAAAACCATCGCAGCTTTTAACTCAAAAACTGCAACAACTCACCAAACACTGCCACCCTGTCTCTCGAGGAATTCACACTGCCGGAAGACAGCCATGGGACACGCAAGAAATAGCCACGTCCGTCAACTCACAAAGCCCCACCCACCAACTCTAACACCGCATCAGGCACTTTCTATATCTAAGAAGATATATAGATACTCATTATTCACCGGCACGCGTCCACCCACAATCTCAAGGCATTCACAGTGCCTGCTCATGTGCCCGGACGCAACAACTCACCAACTCGCTTTCGTCTCTGCTACAGTACACATGCACCACTGAGCCACGTTGACTTTTCATTATTCTTTTTGGTTTCGGCTGCATTTCTATATATAATCCACCAAGTCGTCTGACCATGGGATACGAACGACAGAGCACCGCCCAACAACTCGAACCGATACAGAGACACGCCCACCAACTCGCTCTGGGAGGTGGAGGCGTGACGCCGGTCCTCCAGTTTTCAGTCATGGACAATTGTATGTTGGTTCGTAGCGTGCATTGTTGCAATGTTACTTTTCTTGGTAGTTTATTAAATTACGGATTTTTCAAATGTTCATTTTTTTCCCTGTGCTTAAAACTCATTAAAAGAGCGGTGTGATTATGCGGCATATGCTACGCCACGGGTTGGCTAGTATATCCATATATATCTATATATATATATATCTATATATCTATATCTATATATCTATATACAGTAATCCCTCACTTATCACGGGAGATAGGTTCCAAGGCCGACCGCGATAACTGAATTTCCGCGAAGTAGGGACACCATATTTATTTATTTAACGTGTATTTGGATGTTTTTAAACACTCCCTGTATTGTTTACAACCCACCCTTTACTCTATTAATAACAGGGACAACTGCTAAGCAATATGAAATCGGTAGATAAGTTTACACTTACTGTATAACGAAGTACACGTAGCTATATATGACGTGATGATGGTGATGAATATGCTGCGCAATAAAAATGATGACGATGAAGGTAATAATCCCCTGAATGAGCACGTTAATGCTGAATGAGTGAGATGAGACTTCCTGGTTAATGCACCACTCCGTAGCTGAGCCAATCAGCAGCACACAGGAACTTAACTGCGTGCTCTGATTGGATAGCTTCTCAGCCATCCGCCAATAGCATCTCTTGTATGAAATCAACTGGGCAAACCAACTGAGGAAGCAAATACCAGAAGTAAAAAGACCCATTGTCCGCAGAAACCTGCGAAGCAGCGAAAAATCCGCGTTATATATTTAGATATGCTTACATATAAAATCCGCGAAGTCGTGAATCCGCGAAAAGTGAGCCGCGAAGTAGCGAGGGATTACTGTATATAGTATAATATATATAGTATATAATATATATAAAATAATGAATCATGCAAACACAAACATGCCTTTGATTAATACATAATTGTAATGAGTGAGATAAGGAACCCCTACTCCAAAGAAAATAATGATAAAATATAACATAAAAGTAAGAAAAAAAAATTAGTGAATAGCCTAGTCTTACCACTTGAATAGATACACAAATTCCTCCATATATTATATATATATTATACACACACACACACAGTAATTATGGACCTGTGTATGTATGTATGTATGTATATAAAATCATCACCACAGATTAGTTCAGTGAAGTATAATAAACTCAAAGACAGTTATTAGAAGGGCAACTGTTACATTAATAGTAATGTAACAATTTCAGTATTGTGGTTTATAGCTAAAAAATTTTTCCAAAGAAAGCTGGTTTCCTTTGCTCAGTTTGGTACTCAATTTTATTTTCAAATTACCTTCAAAAGCATTCAACTATGGAATTAGCCACAATTAAACTCAAGACAAATAATTAACTCTCTAGCATAACCAGATGTATACCAGTTGTCTCACAATAAACAAATTATACAGAGCAAAATTTCCCCAGACAAAAAGGCAATAAACCAACCTTTCCCCAACGCCAGAACACAGAGAAGAGGCGCCTTGATGTGCAGAACATACCATAAGACTTCTGCAATGCTGGTGCCGGGGTCCCGAAGGATCAGGTGGGAGGGCTGCTCTACCAGTCAATTAAGGTATGCAAAATTATAACTGCATATGTATCAGGTTCCTTAGCATAGTCCATATATGTCTATTTCAGGGTTGACAACTGGGTGAGGTGTGATGCATCTTTCACATGTGCACATTTACTAGTTGACTGTGATTTATAAAGGGTAAATTTCATAGAAATGTGAACACATATTTTCATGCTCAAATCTAGGGATGTCCCAAGAATCAATATTTTTTTTTACTAATTTGGTACCAAACTTCCGAACTATTACTGTTATCAGAATTTTGAAGTATTGGCAGCACCAAGATAGTCATTACTACACTCATGCGTGACTACAAGTACAGTAGAGAAATTACTTCAGAAGCTCCAATAATACATAATAAAAACCAACAAGACTAAATATAAAAATGTCCTCCAGTGTTGATAATACAGCACCACATCAAAGGTCATGCCTGGAAATGGTTTGGCGTTTGCACAAAAACATGTCAGCGTGCAATTGCAGGAATCATACTGGTTTAATTGTATTAATTCAGAATCAATTTGTTCTTACTTTGTGAGTGAAATAATACTAACTTTTACTCTTTTTACTCTCTTTTAATATTGTCCTACACACCCTGATAGATTAACAAAGGTTTTAGATCCATTCTCCGACTGTATTGAGCACTCCTACAGATGTATGTATATAGTTCAGGGTTGCACTGAGGTGTGACTTACACATATCTACAGTTAGACCTATAGGAATAGGGTGACTGCCAGCGCAAGTAAATATCATTGCAAAATTAAAACAAAGTGGCTATTTGGCTTGTGTACACCAGCGATGACATGAGCAGATCCATGTGTAAAATTTAGTGTTTCAATGCTTCGAAGGACAAGGCATATCTCTTTATTAATATGATGTGTATCGTGTTAACAGAGACATGTAATCACGAAAACATGCAATTAGTAAGATAAGCAGGTCATGCGCAAAGAAAATACAGTGATCCCTCGCTATATCGTGCTTCATCTTTCGCAGCTTCACTCCATCGCGGATTTTAAACGTAAGCATATGTGAATATATATCGCGGATTTTTCACTGCTTCGCGGATGTCTGCGGTCTACAGTACGTGTGCTTCCTCAGTTGATTTGCCCATTTGAATTTAAACAAGGGACGCATTTGAATTCAAACAAGGGACGCTATTGGCGGATGGCTGAGAAGCTACCCAATCAGTGCACGCAGTTAAGCTCCTGGGTGCTGTGCTAACTCTCGAGCATGTCGTTACCATTCTACGAATGGCAAAAGATCTCCAGACATCAGCTGAAGAATGGGACCCGCAAATGATTCGTTCTTTGCAATTTAAAAATGCTCTTGATGGCGCCACGGAAGTGCATAGGAACCTCTTTACACAAATGAAAAAGCAGCGCCAGCAACTGCCCATCACGATGTTCCTTACATGCAAAACACTGCCTAGTACGCCTTCAGTGGAAGAAGACGACGGCGGTGCTACACAGTCGCCTGAAGAGGCTCCTTTAGAGCAGCTGTGACAGTGCAGTAAATGTCATCGTTATCTGACAAGTTGGTGAGTACCCAAAACTATTTTTCTATGTACTTAGTACATGTATGTACATTTATTGTAACTGTGCACACATTTTATACAATTTTTTCCTTGCATTGTTGGTATTTATTGCCGGTGGCCTGTCTATCGTAATGGCTGTAACAAATGTGATATCGGAGATGCTTTACAGTATCTTTAAAATAACATTTTGGTTTTATGTACAGCATTTACATGTTATAGATTTTTCACGTATTTTTATATTACCTACTCAATTACAATATGTTTAAAACTGTATTACGTATTAAATAAAACTCCTCAATGATATACGATACGTATGTTTGTGAGTAGTATATAAACTGTGTTTACATACATAATTTCAACGAATCTTACCTAATAACTAAGAGAATATAAAGGGTTTATGCTGTATAACTGTACGGGGAATATTTATAAACCATGTGGGAGAGTTTATAAGGACTTAAAATATATAAAAATAACCATATAAACATATGGTTTCTACTTCGCGGATTTTCTTATTTCGCGGGTGGCTCTGGAACGCAACCCCCGCGATGGAGGAGGGATTACTGTATCTCCAACGGGATTAATACAGTGTAAAATACAGAAAAAGCATGCATCACCGTTTTGAATGGCATGCTGAAGAAAGTAATGACAACCCAAGTAATTTTCAAGTTTAGTATTTGTAAACAGACACAAGAACTAAAGTCTGATCACTCATGGCAAGAAACCTTGAAAACAGCAACACAAAGGCTGCTTAACAGGAATTCCAAAATAAAGGATTAATTTAAAACTGACAAGTTTAGTTTCACACAGGAAACTTTAAAGTTGGGACAAATGGAAAAAAAGGGGAATTAATTTGATCCATTAAATATTACTCTTTAGCAGTATTTTTTAATTAGCATATTATGCAAATATAAATCTTACAATAGCAAATACCACACACCTAACTAACTGATTGGTTCACTGACTTTGAAAGTATGCTGTCACAAAAACAGCTTTAAATAGTTGGTTTAAAGGGAAATATCTAGATTATCTTGTAATTCACTAATTTAACTGCACATATACAAGGTAAGACACAAAAATAACCAGACTGGGCTTGGGGCTTTTCCTGGAAAACCGTCTGGAGGTCGGCCGGACGTGAATTATAGAACTATATCCCCTCCTACATGCCTTCTCAAACCGACGACCAGCTACATATATTCTGTGAAAAGCCCAGTCAGTATTTGCACAACAATCGTTACACAAGTTGCTGCGATAATGTCGGGTGAAAAAAATCAAACAGCAAATCAACATCAAATTTCTCACGAATTTTCTCTTTTTCTGACTTTTTTTTGACTGACAAAAGCATTCCTGTCCTCGATCATGCTCCCTATTCGCCCAATTTAGCTCCCTGTGATTTTCAGTTGTTCCCGAAAATCATTTTTCTTCAATGGATGATGGATGAAGTGCAGACAAAAATGGCAAGCCTGTTGAAGAGCCTCAAGCAAGAAGTCTTCCAGCACTGTTTCAATCAATGGAAGATGCGTATGGAGCGGTGTAGAGCTCGGGAGGGGGAGTATATAGAAGGTGACAATGTTTAAAATGCTGTAATTCATCAATATATATTATTTTTTTACCAATCCAGTTATTTTTGAGTCTCACCTCGTATAACTTAAATACTTAAATTTGTATACTCAGTATAGATTTTAAGCAGTAGTTACTGGACAGTAAAAATCAGAGAATACATTCAGAATGTGCAAAGTAAAACAAGTAGTTCACAATAAATCATTCTTTATATTCCCTGTGCTGAAATCCCCACAAAATTGTAAATTACATTTGTTGTTACACTATGGGGAATCCCCACCTCTGTAATACATTAAAGTTCAAGCCTTGCATTGTATTTTGATATTTATGAATACCAATACTAGTTTACCCAAGTGATAGTTGGGTAACTATTTGATGGATATACTAGTACTTTAAATTTGTTGTTACTGTTAGTATTTATATAAAGTATTTTACAGTATATTTTATTACTGAAAATGGGACAATATTGTTCTCTTAAATAAATTAAGGAACTTTAATAAAAAGTCATTGAATGGACTTTCTCTCTTTACTACGGTATCAAAAGGTACTGAGTATGACAAAATTTGACTGGTATTGGTATTGAATGCCAAACATCTAATATCAAGACATCCCTACTTGAATCCACACAAAGTTTTATAAATGAGAGCCCTGGTCTTTGGGGGTTTTATTTTAGTTGGTTGAGCTTTCCTCTTTTATCCCAAACAAATTGAGCCAGTGTGAGGAAATGTCATTGTGTGCTCGAGTGCTACCTGCAAGAGAATGGTGTCCTCATCCAGGATTGGATCCTGAGTTTCACATAATCTGTTAGGATAGCTTTGATTTTTCATGATCCTGAAATTGATTAAATACTAATAGATGGATAAAAAATGTCAATGTCATATCCTAAATAGAGATAGTGTATGGAAACATCATATGTAATTAAAAAAAAAACAAGCTACTCAGGTTAACTGAGTGAACAACTTTTATAACTACATAAACATCCACAACAAAATTGGGAATTGTGGCTTAGGACTCATATCTAGCAAAACTTGAGCATGCACATGACACAATTTGGCAGCAAGTTTCCTTTTTTAATTAATAAATTCTTTATTATGCCACTGAAAAATAAACTATTTATGCAAGATATGGTATTAAGTAAATTATTTATGTTGAATATAGGGGACTGAGAGGAAGTTGTCATTGAAAGGTTTCAATCACAAAAAAGACCGATTTATTGACTAATGAAAGTCTAGCGGGCTTAATGTTTAAACAACATTTCTACAGCTTGTGGAAACACTCTCCTTCCCATTCATCCTTAAATCCTTCTCTGTCATCCAAAGGAACTGTAATGAATAATATTTTACCAACATACTGTATAATCCCCTTGGGAATTAATAAAGAATCTAGCTATCCATCTATCTATAAGTCAGCTCAATATCACTTCCAATATTCGTTATGATTTTTATTTGAAAACCGAAAGAAATGCTAATAGCTAACATAGTTAAAAGTCACTTGGATGCCCTATCAGAAACATTTTGTTCCAAATACCATTTTAATATTTCTGTATTATTCTTGCTTATGTAAATGGTACCAAAAAACTACTTCACAGCAGCAGACCAAAAAAGTACTGTACTGTTATCACAGCTAGCCAGTGTTTCCAGTATGTGCATCGCTCAGCTTTCAAGATGCTTCGAGAAGAGAGCACATCTCTCTTGAAGAATGCTGGATGGATTCAAGGCTGGAAACATGTTTTGTAATTTCATTATCAAAGCAGTACCTAATCTGCAGGTTTTACATACAGCCAGACAGAGGAGATTTCATTCATACACAATAAAAGAACGAGGAACCCCATCAATATCCATGCCCTGTCTTGACTTCAGAAAAGTAAGCACTTCACTGCCAAGGTGCCCACAGTGGCACATTCTTGCGCCACATTTAGGGCCAATTTACAGGGTTAAATAACTTCATTAAGGTACTGTTGCATTTGCAGTATTCACATAAAGTACTTTCACAGACAAAGATAAAACTGCTCTTCATTTTACTGATACACTTATCATGCTACAAGAACAATTTACCTTAAACACAGACAACAGTGAACCACTATGAACATGAAATCAAACTCATTTTACTTAGCTTAGCAATTGACCCATTTCCATCTCTGCAACTGCAAGCAAAATGGGTACATCTACTATGAAAAAGCAAGTTCACCTGGAAGGGCAATGCACTCCTGGTTTCGTGGCTCCCACTGGCAGTTCTGATCCATGGCACAGCTCTTACAGCTTGTCTTCTTATTGCAGACATACTCTGGGTTATCTTTGCGGCATGCCTCATACTCAGAAATTGGATTCTTAAAATAAAAGGGAAGAGGAAAGATCGAGTCAACAGTGAAATTTAAAAAAAACTGACAGTTAATGTAGAAATGCCAGGGCTATACAGCTGTTAGCAGATATATAGTGGAAAATATAGCATATTATGTTTCTGATAAACCATGACAATATGGATGTCACCAACAATAATAGGAAATCAACCTCAGTTTGTAACTGGTAGTTATTGCAATTACTTTCACAATTTCAGCTAATTAACAAAGGGAAAAAGGTTGTTTAGAAAACTTTCAGGTCTCTAAGATCTGATTAGATAATGCCAATAACTGCCACAATAGGCAAAGAGTTCCTGCTTTCACTTAATCCTTTGTCAGAAAGCACTCACCGGTACCGCAGTACAGTTGCTGTTCATGGAAATGCATTGGTCACCACACCACTGGCAGCCATTTGTGTTCGCTGTGCAGCTATAGCAGTCAGTATACTGATCACATTTCTCATTGTCAGCAACTGAAATTGGGAGTGGGGAAAAAACATTTGAGAGAGTCAAGTAATTATCAGAAAATAAGAAGCTACTTTGAGATGCAATGTGACAGTTAATTTACTACGTGTGTTAATATCAGCATCTTAAGATCACTTAAACTATTGCAAATCCAAAAGTTAAACAGACATGATATTCTGGAACTCCTAAAAGCAAATTAGACAACATGCAAGACTCTCTTTTATTTCATTTATGAAAGTTTTGCTAAACAGGATCAACAATACAGCCCTGAAGATAAATCTCACCAAGTTGTTTTACTCGCTTTTAATTTAGAAAATACCTTTGCCTATAGTGAGCATAAACACAGTGTGTTTAACAAGCAGAAACTTGCCTATTTGACAAATGATGCGCAGTCAGGTTAAATGACTTGTACACAGTCACACACCATGTAAAAGGTGACAACCTAGCCCAAAATTTTGTAGATTTAAATACACTGCCATGACTTTGCAGGTAAGTTTACTTGTTAGTCAAATTTAAGCTGAGTAATACACCATAGACCTAAGAGAGACAGATCAAATTTAGTTGAGCAGGCCAAGTATCAGGTTATTAACAGAAAAATGCAATGGAACTATGTCAGCTTGGCCAATCACATTATGCTGAAGAAGTTCCCATTTGTGCCAAATCAAATAATCAAGTTCAATTGTAGCAACGAGTCACAATTTTAAAGTCAGTAAAGAACAAAAAGGTTGTCTGTGTGAATATAGGTACACCTGTTTCAACCACTGACAACTAAAGTGAAGGTAATTTGACAATTCAGCCATTTATATATAATGGACAAGCAGGTGTGTAGTATTGTGAAGCAATATTAACAATAACAACAACAGCAGCTAATCTATGATGAAAATAACAATCTAAAATATACTAGGCCATACATGCTTTAGCTGGGCACATTGAGATGACTTGCTGTTCCTCCTCTGGGCTGGCAGACTCCCAAGACAAACACTTCTCCAAAGTAGCATTCCACAGGCAGCGGATGCCTGGACCAGCTTGGGTGCAGGTGCTGTTACTTAGGAAGGCTGCACAGCTGGCTGGTGTGAACATCAAAACATCACTGAGAAGCAGACTGTTGAAACCCCCAAATATATACATGATTCTGTAAAGAAAAAGGAGGTTAAAAGTGAAAATTTGGCCACTGTTATTTGTCTAATGTTGTTTTATTGTGTAATAAGTGTATTTATTATTCAATCTAGGCATTGTCCCAGATGGATGGGGACCCTACCCAGCCAGGACGCCTGGATGGTCCCCATGATGGACAATACCTCTCCTGGGCCACGAGGGGGCAGCCACCCGGGTCTGCTTATGGGCCACTGGACCGGAGCTGGGTCACTCATCCCTACCGGAGGACGTGGCCACCGCCAGGGGGCGCCCAGACAGCTGTGAGGTCCTGAATGCCAGCACTTCTGCCACACCAGGAAGTGCTGCCGGAAGAATTCCCAGGGGCACCCGGAGTGCTTCCGGGGGCTCTCTTGACACTTCCGCCACACCAGGAAGTGTCGTCAGGGGGAGCACCTGGAGCTCATCAGGGTCGGTATATAAGGGACCGCCTCCCTCCAGAAGCTGAGCCAGAGTTGGGAGGAAGGAGACGAAGCTTGTGAGGAGGGGAGAGGAGGTCATTGAGAAAGAGAAAGAGAGAAAGGAAGAGAGTTGGTGGATGAAGGCATTGTGGTGCTTTGGAGAAATAAAGAAGTGTTTTGGACATTCTGGTGTCTGTCTGTCTGTCTGTGTCCCGGGGTATGCTTTCCACAGCATCCATGACTCAAACAAAGCTTCAATCCTACTGAATATGGGCCAACCTCAGTCTATACAAGAACAGGGACAGATCCACAAATAAGCAGATCTCTGATCATGTGGTACCAGATACAGTTCTTGTTAATGACTGCATCTACTTCCTTTTAAATTGTACAATTTTCTCAACTTGAGAAATATTTTAATCCAGTTTCTAAACCTGCACTTTAAAAAAATAATTTAGCAAACATTATTTCAGGATGTTCAGAAAGACAATAGCAATAGAAAGGTAAGAATGCATGGGGTACTGGAATTATTAAACGAAGCACTGTGATATAAATTTTCCAAGAAACTAAATCAACTGCTTCATGATTCAGAAACTACTAAAACATTTTAGTTAACACCGACAAATCATTACATTTTTAGTGTTTAAAAAGAGATCCTCTTTGATTTCTGCATTTTGTACATGAATGTCTATTCAACTGTCTTATTAGGTCTGCAGTATTAAATATGAATATCTTCGTACCTAACCAGCAGCTAACCAATCTCTCTCTCTCATTCTTCCTAGGGCACGAAGCGGAAGCAGAAGCAAAAGCAGACAATGGCTGACAGTGAGATGAATAGCGTTGCAGTCGTAGTAGAAGAACTCCAGGCACTCGACGAACAGATTCAGAAACTCCTGTCCAGACGAAGATACCTTAGAGATCTGAAGGCTCGGCTACTGGATAAACCGTCTTCGCCATCTTTAATCGGCGTAACATCAACCCCGCGTTGTGCCGCTCAAGTGAACTTCACCCCCGCGCCTCATAGGAGTGACACCGATGATGACCTCGGCGTATTTCAGCTATGCAGGCGGGGGTTCAAGGCCAGAACACCTCCATCGGCAAAGGCAAGCATCTTAACTCAGAACCGGTTCTACCCTCTCCGCCTCCCCAGTTCGCCTTCAGCCCCTGGTGATGTAATAGTGGTAGGTGATTCTATTGTTAGAAACCTCAATATCACATGCCCTAATAGAAGATTGTTTGTTTCTTGTTTTCCCGGTGCTCGTGTCCGAGATGTGATGAGACGTGTGCCGGCAATCTACGAGAAGCACAAGAACAGGGCAGTTGGAGCAATTGTTTTGCATGTTGGCGTAAACGATATAAGGCACCGACAATCGGAAATCCTCAAGGCTGACTTCACAGCATTAATTAAAGACACGAAGGAGAGGACCCCATCGGCAAAGATCTTCATTTCGGGTCCACTGCCTCTCGTCAGACGATCAAACAAATACTACAGTCGTCTGCTAGGATTAAACAACTGGCTGAAGGGCTTCTGCAAGAATCAAGACATTGGGTTCATCAACAACTGTGACCTCTTTTGGGAAAGACAGCGTTTCTTCAAGCGAGATGGCCTGCATCTGAACAGTTTCGGCGCCCGGGTCCTCTCCGAAAACATATCTAAGGTAATTTGTTTATCTTGACTATCTATCTCTGCTCTTAACCCCTTCCAAAATGCTACTGCTGTGCTAGGATATGATAATTGTTTAATAAAATCTTCCATAAAAGTGCACAACATAAATACTGTAATAACCAATCTCAATGCACGTAGAAAATCTAGGCAATACAGCATAAACACCAATAATTTAATTAAAATTACTACTTTAGATGAACAACGTATTAAAACTATAAAAACAGATTATAGATTAAACGAAAAATACACACAGAGCGGCGCTAATAAAAATAACTTAGTTCCTGTTCCAAATATCAATAACGCACATAGTATTCATCTCTGCCCCTCCGAAACATTAAATATGGCTCTATTAAATGTTAGAGCTTTAACTAACAAGATGTTTTTTTATCAACGATCTTATTAGTGATAAAAAAAATTGATTTTATTGCACTAAGTGAAATGTGGCTTAGCTCAGATGGCGCAGCTGTTTTAATCGAATCTGTGCCTCCGGATTACAGTTTTACTCGTCCAGATCGCTAAGGAAAAAGAGGCAGAGGCTTGTCAAACATTTACTCAAACCGGTTAAAATGTAAAGATGTCAGTTTTGGTAAATTCAAGTCCTTTGAGTATCTCGCCGTTGTTATCCATGGATATTCTCACGTTCTAGTATTATCCGTGTATAGACCTCCAAAATTCAACGTGTCTTTTTTTGAGGAATTCTCTGACTTAATGTCAATTTTAATTATGAACTATGACACACTCTTAATAGTCGGCGACTTCAATTTTCATATAGATAATCAGTGTGACCAAAAAGTAAAAGAATTTATGAACCTCCTGGATTCTTTTGATTTGAGACAGCTCGTTAATCAGTCTACACATAAAGCAGGTCATTTCTTAGACTTAGTGATTACTAAAGGACTAAAAGTTGATATAAAGCAGGTCATTGATACGGGTCTATCAGACCATTTTCTCCTACTTTTTAATATAGAAATAATGATAGAAAACACTCATGAGAAGCATATTGTTAAAAAATGCTTCTTTGACTCATCAGCAGCTTTAAAACTTACAAACATTCTAAGCAATCAGTTCGTTTATAGTGCCAACTATAATAGTGAGGATAATGTAAATAGTAAGGTGGAAAGATTTAATACTAAGGTGAGAGCTGCTGTTGACATAGTTGCACCTGAAAAGACAGTTAAAAAATTTTCTAGCATTGTTATACCATGGAAGACCCAAAGAGTGTCTGATTTAAAGAGAACATGCCGTAGAGCTGAGCGTAAATGGAGGAAGACTTAATTAACTATCCACTATGAAATATTAAAAGCTAAAATAACAGAATACAATAACACAGTCCGTTCTTGAGAGGCGCTGCTATTTCTCTAAGATTATAAATAACAATGCTAGTAATCCCAGAGTCTTATTCTCGACGATTGATCATCTGTTAAACCCGGGTAACTC
The DNA here is from genome assembly GCF_900747795.2 of Erpetoichthys calabaricus. Taxonomy (NCBI): domain Eukaryota; kingdom Metazoa; phylum Chordata; class Cladistia; order Polypteriformes; family Polypteridae; genus Erpetoichthys; species Erpetoichthys calabaricus. The sequence goes on along the minus strand of NC_041398.2, from coordinate 36,794,491 downwards.
AAAGGAATGCCTCTTAAGTACTTCCAGTAAAACCTGTGAGGCTATTGCTGTATTTTTCAATCAAAAAATTAATGATATTAGAAAAAACATAGTATATCTCCCCTAAGGATCCTCCTAAACCCCAGTATTCTGTTATAAACAAATTAAACTCTTTCACTAGGATAGATTTACCTGATTTACATAAAATAATTTCTCAAATGAAACCCTCCACCTGCGTCCTTGACCCAATACCAACAAATTTTTTCAAAGAAGTATCGGACGTGCTAATTGATAATGTTCTTGACATAGTAAATTCGTCATTAGATACAGGGGTCTTCCCAGACTGTCTTAAGACTGCTGTAGTTAAACCCCTACTTAAGAAAAATAATCTCGACCCCTCTGCTCTTGAAAATTTTAGACCCATCTCTAACCTGCCTTTCTTAAGTAAAATTCTAGAGAAGGCAGTCATTATGCAGTTAAATGAGCACCTCAATAAACATGCTATTCTTGATACATTTCAGTCAGGTTTTAGAACAAATCACAGCACAGAAACTGCACTCGTTAAAGTAGTAAATGACTTGCGGATAAATGCAGACAGAGGCCATTTTATCTGTTCTCATCCTCTTAGATCTGAGTGCCGCATTTGACACCATTGATCATAATATTCTTAGAAATAGCCTTAGTCAATGGGTGGGCCTCTCTGGCAGCGTCTTAAATTGGTTTGAATCCTACCTGGCAGGGTGTAAATTCTTTGTTAGTTGTGGCAATTACAACTCAAAGACACATAATATCCTATATGGTGTTCCACAAGGCTCTGTCCTGGGTCTGCTGCTCTTCTCAATCTGCATGCTTCCATTAGGTCAGATTATCTCCGGGCACAACGTGAGCTACCACAGCTATGCTGATGACACACATCTGTATTTATCAATTGCACCTGATGACCCCAATTCTCTTGATTCACTAACACAATGTCTAACTTGTATCTTAGAATGAATGAATAGTAACTTTCTCAAGTTAAATAAAGAGAAAACTGAAATCTTAGTGATTGGCAATAATGGATAAAATGAGGCTATTAGAAATAAACTGGATGCATTAGGATTAAAAGTCAAAACAGAGGTAAAAATCTTAGGGGTAACTGTTGACTGTAATCTAAATTTTAAATCGCACATTAATCAGATCACTAGGACAGCATTTTTTCACTTAAGAAACATAGCAAAAGTTAGATCTTTTATATCATTGAAAGATGCTGAGAAATTAGTTCACGCGTTTGTTTTCAGTCGACTAGATTACTGTAACGCACTCCTCTCAGGACTACCCAAAAAAGACATAAATCGTTTGCAACTAGTGCAGAATGCAGCTGCTGGAATCCTAACTAGGAAAAGAAAACCCGAGCACATCTCTCCAGTTTTGATGTCACTACACTGGTTACCTGTGTCATCCAGGGTTGACTTTAAAATTCTGCTTATGGTTTATAAAGCCTTAAATAATCTTGCCTCATCTTATATATCGGAATGTCTGACGTCTTATATTCCAAATCATAACCTCAGATCCTCAACTGAGTGTCTCCTTAGAATTCCTAGAGCAAAACTTAAAAGAAGTGGTGAGGCAGCCTTCTGCTGTTATGCACCTAAAATCTGGAATAGCCTGCCAATAGTAATTCGCCAGGCTAATACAGTGGAGCACTTTAAAAAACTGCTGAAAACACATTACTTTAACATGGCCTTCTCATAACTTCACTGTAATTTAAATCCTGATACTCTGTATATCCAATTCACTATTCATGGTGGCTCTAAAATCTATACTAACCCCTACTCTCTCTTCTGTTTCCTTTTCCGGTGTCCTTTTGGTGGTGGCGCATCTACTCAAAGCACCATGATGTTCCAACAATGATGGATGGATTAAAAGCCAGAAGTCTGTATGACCATCAGCATCAAGTGACTCCGTGAGAACCCTAACTACAAAGAGGACTATTTCATTTATGTTAGGTAGAATGCCCAGAGGGGACTGCGCAGTCACGTGGCCTGGAACCCCTACAGATTTTTTTTTTCTCCAGCCTTCTGGAGTTTTTTTTTTTTTGTTTTTTCTGTCCACCCTGGCCATCGGACCTTACTCCTTTTCTATGTTAACTAATGTTGTCTTATTTTAATTTCTTATTTTGTCTTTTATTTTTCTTTTCTTCATTATGTAAAGCACTTTGAGCTACTTTTTGTATGAAAATGTGCTATATAAATAAATGTTGTTGTTGTTGTAAATATAAAATTACTAAAAACTCATGCAAAAAAACCTATCGTTAATATGAGAGCTTGAAAGCAAACGTCCAAGGCAGCATAACAAATTACAACATATTTGGTGGCTGCTCAGGATACTGTGAGAGAAACATCTTACAGTCTGGAAAACATTTGCATCAGGATATAGCACCAAGCAGGCTACCTGTACTGGTGGCATCATATTCATCATGAATATTGTGTTTTATAACTGTACGGTATTGTAACATGGATAATACCACTTTGTGAAAATTTTATCATTTAGTTTTCTAAGCCCCATGTAGCATCTCTTCCTGAGGAAGTCTAGTGGAGTACAAACACAGAGATAAGAGAGATTTTGGAGATAGAAACAGTGGCAATCTGCTGATCCTCTTGGTTTTTTTTTGGAAGGTAAATTAGCACTTAAAATACTGGAGAACTGCCCACCTGCCTCACAGCCTTAATCTGCTGGCTCAATTGCATTGCCATTACTCAAGCAAAGCAAGCCATCTATTTTGGCAGGTTCGCCTTATGTAAAATATTCTTGCCGTTGATATGCTTTCAGTTTTAGCTACACAGTTGTTAAGAAATCATCATTTATTAACTGAATCTCTAGCATTTTGTAATGTTTATAATTTTTCTGATTGTTAAAATTATACCAGATAAAGTTCACACATTTTCTTCAGTTATTGTCATTTAAAAGAATACTCAATGCAAAAACAATATTTTATTAAGTTTCTTACCCCATGTAGTGATAGGCAAAAAAAAATTTAATCTCAAGTTTTCATGCAGAACAAGAGAAATCAGACTGAACCAGTTGCAGTGTGCTGAGCTCTGGATGATCCTGTGCTTATCTGGTTTTTAGCATATATTTACAGTTTCAAGACCAATGTTCCCTCTAATTTTTTATAGGCTATGTGCGCAAAAAATATCATCAGTGCGCATTTTAAAGCAAGACTAAATTTTTGTGCGCTACAGAATGTTTGTTGGAGTTCAGTTATGGGCATTTTTGGGCAGCTCTTTCAGTTTGTCTAAATCAAGTTACAAAAACACGATGTTATTTCAGTTATCAATATCAAACAAGTTTCATTGTTAAATGCTATACCTATTAATAATGTGTAATTATATTTTATAGGTAGCATTTCGAAAATAAGAGTAATTTAGTTTTCAAAGTTTTTCTCTGCAATCTTTCATATTTATCCAGTCTGAATAAATTCTGTCAAGATCTATCGTGCCTCCATCTTGAAGGTTACTCTTAATACGCATCAGCATTTCCAAATGTTCTAACTGTAAACGGTTCCTTTGCTTCGTTTTCAGATTGTTCATTAAACTAAAACCACGCTCACAATCTGCACTCGAAGCTAAGAATGTGGCACCAATGTCCATCAATTTTGCTAATTCTGCAAATTGATCATTCTGAAATGCAAATTTCGTCATCTCTGGAAAGCTGTTTATCAGATTGCTTTTGATTTTTTCTGCAACAAGGAATTTAAAGTCATTGTATTGTTGAATAATGACACTTTCCTCCTGAAGAAATTGTTTGTACTTTAAACAAAGAGATCGGATATGTTCAATTCCAAAGTCAAAGTCGCATTGTGCTATTGCTGTACAGTCAAAAGCAGACCATTCCTCAATTTCATTTTCAGGAAATCTTTCACCCAGATGCAAACATAGGATGTTGATGAAGGTTAATATGGAATTAGTATCCACTGAAACTTCTTTTCCTGACACCTTGTCAAGAAGACTGTTAATTTTATCACTCCATTTAACCTTCTCACCAAGGTACTGCATTCGAAGTTTGTTCAGTTTACCCTGTGCAAGATGATAAGCTTCCAATGGCGTCAAACCACGTTTTTGAAATGCCATAGTTAAAGAAGCCATTTCTGATAAGACATCATTCAAAATTTCCAATGTTATATGAAATTGTTCACTCTTCAGCTTCTTATAGCAGTACTTTGATATAGGATCATTATCTTTGGATTCTTCAAAATATTTTAATAGGGGATCATAATTTCGAATAATTGCTTGAAGTGCAAAGTGTCTGGATAACCAGCGCACTTCATTCAGAGGTCTGAAAGCAATTGATTCACATTCAGAAGCATCTGCTATTTCCTGAAATTTGTATCTTTTAGTAGAAGACCGACAGAACACGGTGTACACAGTTCTCATTAAAGTTTCTACTTCTTTCATTAATTTCACTTCTTTCCATGAATCAGAAAGTCCCAAATCTTCTCGATGTGCAACACAATGTTGTTGCACTAAATGAGGAACATCTTTTCTCAGCTGTGCTGCAACACCATTTATTTTGCCCAACATAACAGAGGCACCATCGGAAGTGAACATAACCATTTTATTCAGGTCAAGTTTATGTTTCCTATAGAATTCCCTGACTGCTGTTACTATTGATGTAGCATCGCATGCTTCCAACTGTAGCATCCCACCAAATGATGTTCTATACTCCTTTGAATTAACTGGCCGATACTTAAAGTAGAGTATTAACTACTTGTTGACAGAAATGTTTGTGCTTTCATCAACAGTTAACGTATGATACGTTGCTAATTTAATGTCAGCCATAAGATCCTCTTGCACGATACCATTTATAATTCCAAGAAATTCGAACGCATAGTTTTTGCTCCTCCAGCTATGTGGTATACTAACATACTTTGCCATGTGCTCATTGATATCTTGAACAGAGAGCAATGAGATATTCATCTTAATGGCCAGCAGAACACTGTCGATAAAAACCTTAATTTCATCAGGATTGGAACGCTTCCGTTCATTACTAATTTGCCTGTTTTCTTTTTTGGTTGGGCTTTCAAGCAACATGTGAACCAGTCCCCCTCTTAAAGTTGGATTTTTACTTCTGAGTTTCCTAATACTGTCAGTATGAGACTTGCTTGATAGATGGCGTTTCAGAAAGTCCAGTTTCCAGACATCATTCCACACTTTTCCCGTAGAGAAATCACCAGTTGCTTTGGCATCTCGACAATAACAGCAAACAACTCCGTCGTCTTCGTCATACGTAAATATTTCACGCAGTTGAACACGCATTATATTTCGAGATTCCGGTGTCTCCGTTTCAACAACTTCTTCAAGCCATTCAGACTTAAAAGCTATTGCAGCTCTCTTGCGTTTTGCACCTTTCATCGCTTGCGGTTTCGACATTTAAAAAATTATATCTAGCTACAAAGTACCAGGCTGAACACCAAGATTCCACGAAATAAACAATACAACGGAAGTCAAAGAATCAAAAGTTAGCGCGTTTCGTACAAAGATGTTATAGGCTGCCGCAGGCAGCAAGATACTGCATAGCGCCGACCGTACCCTGCTACGCAGGAATCTAGGTCAGTCAACTCTGATTATAGCGCTTCGATAAATGGGAAATCGGAACAGCTGGCCTTCTGCAACATTTCACTTTAATGCCAAAAATCATTTCAGGCAAAAATGTAATTTTTGTGCGCGCTATTTTAATTTGTGTGCGCGGGTTCGGAAAGTCGTGTGCGCGCGCACACGCGCACAGCTTAGAGGGAACAGTGCTCAAGACTAACTTCTGAGTTTAGTGCTGTTGCAGTTGTATACCAGAGTTACAGATGAGCAAACCAAGACTAAAACTAAGTGTAGTTGCAATGTGCCTCTTTGATTTGGAGAATGGAAACAAAAGTTGTGTACTAATTTAAGACTACCCTGTAAGCAGGTTTACTAGACATTGTGCATTGAGTAATTTTACAAAATGAACTCTGCATGCATCAGACAGATTGTTACAGATATGAAAAATACACTTGCATGCTATTAATAAAATATGGAAGCAATATTTTTGATTTGTATTTGTACTGAACCGAATCAAAAATATTTACATAATGGCACAGAAAAAGACAAGCGATCCATGGAAATATTTATTTTGCATAAGCATAATATAACAATAAGAAATATATGTATCAACATACTTTTTGTCAACTTCTTAGTCCTCCTCTTGATGCATTGCATATTTTACCAGATTTCTCAATCAAGCTTCCGCCTCAGAGTTTCATTCATTATGATATAAATACATTAGACCAGGGGTGGGCAAATTCATTCCTGGAGGGCCGCAGTGGCTGCGGGTTTTTGTTCCAACCCAATTGCTTAATAAGAAGCACTTATTGCTCTAGAAACACTTCTGCTTCATTTTAGCTCTCTCCCTCGTTAAGATTATGAACCCTTATTGCTTATTTAAGTCTTAAACAGCTGCATTCTCGGTTTTTAATTGCTCCTTATTAGCAGTAAGATGCAAATGACAAAAGAAACCAGCAGTTATCCATTTTGCTTGTTACCCTTTACACCTGTGTGTATTTATCGTGCACTATTTGGTTTAATTAAATACTTGGAAGGAAAGAGAAGAGAAAAAAGTGAAGGATTGAGAATTACCCATCCATTTTATACTTCAAAGTATTTGGATGACATCCTTAGAATGTAAAAAAAAATCTAGGATATGAGAATGACTTGACGTAGCAGAGTTAAAGCACTAACAAGCCATGAAATGTAATTATTGGCAAGGATTGTTTTCTAATTAAGCAACTGGGTTGGAACAAAAACCCGCAGCCACTGCGGCCCTCCAGGAATGAATTTACCCACCCCTGCATTAGACCAAACAGCTTGGGACTGAGGATTCCCTTGAAGGTCTGAGCGGGAGATCTCAGTACGCAACAATTTACTGCCATTTTGCTGTGGCTAAAAATGGAATAAAGCCAATATGCCATACCAATGTGTTCCAGTTCACTTCAAGCCCTGATCTTCAGTAAAAAACACACACAGCCGATGTCCCCAATTAAGAAATCACTTAACCGCCAGTTCAGAAAGTGCACATTGAAAGGTGATGCCACTTTTTTATATGCCGTTTTACTTTGGAGTGTCAGGGAGATATCATTGCGGGTGTTCCCCAGATATGATATGAGAGGTCTCACAAAATGTATTATATAGAGCTTAAAGCTTGTGCTCTGCTATGAGGTTTCTGCTGCGATGTGACATTCTTAACAATACTGTCTAGCCTCTGCCTAGGTATTTTATATGTTTAGGTGACTGTTGGATTAAATCGGTTATTAAGAAAAGCTGGGTGCATAATGAATGACAACTTTTATGTATTACCTACATTACTGAGAAATAGGTTACAGTGAAAAAATTATGCTTCATCATCATAGCTTTATAGGGATTTTGTTGCCTTTACAAACACTTGAAATTAATAACAATTCAAAATAAACTGAGCTCTGGGTCACAGAGAACTCGAACATAATTTTTTAGGTCTATTATAGATCCTAAAATTCTTGGCTTATTCGAAAGTATAAACGGTAATTACATTTTTCAGAGTAGAAAATCACCCTGACGTTCTGCATACTTTTTCCAGACTAACAATAAGAGATTTTCTCAATTGTTCCTGCTCTTCAAACTTGCTGGACTGCTAAAATGCCCAACTGAATTGTCAAAAGTTCTAGACCATTTCTGATCCAAATCAGTTCTTAGGCTGTTCTATGGCTAGTGGGGCAAACGTAGCTTGTTTTCTTGACATTGGGAAGAAGCTAGACTTCAAAATATTAACACTTAAACCTACCTGTCACACTAAGCACACCCAGAAATGTTTGTTTAAAAAGAGTTTAGTACAGACTAGGTTTTGTTATGATGGAAATTACACATGCAGAGTATGGAAAGTCAACTACATGAAGTAAACTGAGTTCTGAATTATTTCAATCTGACACCAAGCAAGCTAAACTCGAAAAAAGCTGTAAGCAGTCATTACAATTAACAGAAATCTGTCCATAATAATTTGGATTTTTCATTACTATAATGCTGAATATTTTTTAAATTAAAAAATGAGTTTCACAAAGTGCTAAAACTCATTTATTAATTTCCACAGGATTCAAATGGTGTGCTCTTAAATTATGAATCAAATTAAACATATGCAGGTGAAAAAACTATACAAAATTTACCCCCATGATTTTTACTTTTTCAGTGGATATTTATTAACAATCACAAGCTATGTCTTAAGATCATACATTATACTACATTTATTTTTCGTTACAAGCACCCAAAGCTCTATTAACCAAAAATATAAAGCAGCAGATGGCATGATTTTTTTTTTTTAACATAGCAGGCAGTTTAGTGATGGTTCACGTTTCAACACAATACTTTTATTACTGCTATTCTACATGAAAATGGTTTTTCAAGAAAGGGTAACACTACAGTTTCAGAAATACAAAAATGCATCTACAGTAATCCCTCCTCCATCGCGGGGGTTGCATTCCAGAGCCACCCACGAAATAAGAAAATCCGCGAAGTAGAAACCATATGTTTATATGGTTATTTTTATATTGTCATGCTTGGGTCACAGATTTGCGCAGAAACACAGGAGGTTGTAGAGAGACAGGAACGTTATTCAAACACTGCAAACAAACATTTGTCTCTTTTTCAAAAGTTTAAACTGTGCTCCATGACAAGACAGAGATGACAGTTCCATCTCACAATTAAAAGAATGCAAACATATCTTCCTCTTCAAAGGAGTGCGAGTCAGGAGCAGAGCATGTCAGAGAGAGAGACAAAAGCAAACAAATCAATAGGGCTGTTTGGCTTTTAAGTATGCGAAGCACCGCGGCACAAAGCTGTTGAAGGCGGCAGCTCACACCCCCTCTGTCAGGAGCAGAGAGAGAGAGAGAGACAGATAAAAACAAACAGCGAAAAATCAATACGTGCCCTTTGAGCTTTTAAGTATGCGAAGCACCGTGCAGCATGTCGCTTCAGGAAGCAGCTTGCACAGAAGGTAGCAACGTGAAGATAATCTTTCACCATTTTTAGATGAGCGTCCGTATCGTCTAGGTGTGCGAACAGCCCCCCTGCTCAATCCCCCTACGTCAGGATCAGAGAAACTCAGCGCAAGAGAGGGAGAAAAGTAAGTTGGGTAGCTTCTCAGCCATCTGCCAATAGCGTCCCTTGTATGAAATCAACTGGGCAAACCAACTGAGGAAGCATGTACAAGAAATTAAAAGATCCATTGTCCGCAGAAATCCGCGAACCAGCAAAAAATCCGCGATATATATTTATATATGCTTACATATAAAATCCACGATGGAGTGAAGCTGTGAAAGGCGAAGCGCGATATAGCGAGGGATTACTGTATTGCTCATTTACTCTTTTGTAACAAGACCTAAATTAAGACTTCTTTTGGTCTTCATAACACTTCTAAAACATCAGTACATAGGTTATTCATCTCTGTGCAATGTTGCATATTGACATGATATAAGTACTTAATAGGAGTAAAACTGAGAGAAGAATCAAGAGAAATGTGTCTCAGTTAAGCTGCCTCAGACCACTCCAAACTGAAATTATGCTAGTATGTCAAATTGCAAAGATGAATAAACACTTTAATGATGCTTTGTTAAGTGTTATGAAGACCCAAAAGTGTTTTGTAAGGTGTCATTACTTAATAGTAAATGATTAATAGATGCATTTTGGCAGTATCTAAATTATAGTATTACCCCAGAAAGCACTGTACCTGTTGCTGTAGACTGCAGAGTGTCCAAATCGGTTCACATCATGATGTAAATCTGGTCTGGGCAGCACTGACCACTCATCACAAGCTGCTCAATTGGAAGAAAAACAAAAAAAGAGATACACAAATAAACAGACATACATGGATAAATACAATTATAAAAAGATATCCCAATGACTACCACCTAAAACAAAAAAATCATTTTTTTCTGTTTTAAGAAGCTTTCTAATTACTTGTTTTTTTCAGGTAGGCCATTAACAGCTTTCTATACTAATTCTAATGAATTGATTTGAGAAAGAAATGCTAACAAATGACGAAATTTATATTCCACATTTATACTAGACTGGATTTCCCAAAATGTAATGCCAAGGCAATCCAAAATGTGGTACAATCCTAATGCTGCAGAACAGAGCATGATGTTGAATCTTGGCCACTGCTAACACTAGCCATTTACCATGATTGATTTCATATGTCTGTTATACTAAAAGTGCTTAACTGCAGCAGACTATTATGTGAATACCAAATACTTTTTTTCTGGTTCTTATTATAAGAATAGTAGTGTAGTTTGATATGTTTGATATTAATAAAAAATCTAGAGCCTAAATAAATATATTTTTAATTTACTAAAATTATACAGTTGCATATGAAGTCAGTTAAAAAGAAGTGTTAATATGAAAGATTAGATATGGTTACATCAGGATTAATTATTGCTAATATTTATTTTTGTTTCTCAAAGTAAAAACTCTTCTACATTACTCTGACAATTCCTAAAACTGACTACACTATCACGTTACCTAAGATTATCTTCTTCATCTTTCAGCTGATCCCACTTAAGGTCTGCCACAGAGGATCATCCATCTCCATCTATCCCTGTCCTTTACATCATTTTCTGCCACACTGACTGACTTCATGTCCTCCCACACCACATCTATAAACCTCCTCTTTGGCCTTCCTCTTTTCCTCTTGCTTGGCTATTTCATTCTCAGGTTTCTTTTCCTGACATAACGCACATCTCTCCTCTGCATGTGCCCAAACCATTTCAATCTAGCCTCTTTTACTTGGTCACTGAACTGTCATACCTGTGTTGTCCCTCCAATGTACTCATTTCTAATCCTGTCTGCCTTTGTTACTCCGAGCAAAAATCATAGCATCTTCAACTCTGCCACTTCCAGCTATGTCTCTGGTCTTTACATCAGTGCCACTGATTCCAAACCATACAACATAGCTGGTCTCACTACCATTTTAATCATCTTACCTGAGATTATAAACATTCCTTACTGTACTCACCTTATTCTGATCAGAATCCAATCAAGTTCTCCCACTTCTTTTCTTGGTGTACCTGCTCATACTACACACTCAAGAATCTGAGTCTCAATAAAACACACTCTCTCTCTAGTTTCTTCTGCCTACGTTACAAAAAGTGCAAATGTGGGAACACTTCATGTATTTATAAATGTTGCTGTGCGCATCATTGGGGCACTAAAAAACAAGAACCCACATGGAAGGGTTCTACAAACCAGCTGTAGTACAAATGGTCAGGGGTCACTTTGTTATTGATAATACTTTATTTGATTCAGCTGTGCACACTTATTGTGTACTTGGAAATGGATTTATCACAATTATTACCTTATTATTGGGGCATTAGAAAATTACAAGACTTGTGAAGATGAACCAAAAACTTCACTAGTCTACATCTTTTGGTGCCTTTATTTTGAATTTAATGAACACAAATTGTAAAAAAAAAAAAGGTAAGTCTAACTGCAGTTTACAAAGCAACACATTTATCGTTTACTGTACTTAATTTCAAAATTTACATGCACTGTATATTGGGTTGACTGTAACCTTTTCCTTGTTCTGTTATTATCACTTAACACACTAATCACAGTAATATTGTATAAAGAATGGGACCCATGGCAACTGAAAACAAAATTAAGCAAAGGGCACATTAAAATTATACTCTTATATACACAATTTGTTATTTATTATTAAAAGAAAACCGGTGACATCATTCACATTATGCAGCTCAGCTGTGCAAAATTATGTTAAAAAATACCCGCATATTGATGTGATCTGGAAGTAGTCAGGTTCACAGCTTGCTCACCACCAGAACAGCAGCAGAGAAGGCTCTATTGGATGATACTATTGTTGCTGGAATGCAAACATTTTTTCCGGCCAGTTTTGAAAGTGTTGGGTACTCGCTATTGTGTGTTTTTAACCATAAGAGGGGAACAAAATCAACCTGTGCTGCTGGCTATTGCATGTATACATCCAGTTCAGAGGCAGTGTGTGAATTATCATAACTAGCACAAAGAAGAAATTAACTCTTCACTTGCTTTAACTTTCTTAGCCTTTTTCACAGTAGAGTAACTCTCTTCAGCAATTGTTACTGACTCCTTCTCTAAACTGGAAAGCGCCCTCTCTATCTGTCCCATGGCAGCACATCTAACATCACTGGACATAATATTGCTTTATATTCAGTGATAATACTGGATTAATCTCCTATAAACTTTCTAATTTCCAGGTTACATGCATTGCATGCCTGTGTCACACTGCAATCATACAGCACAGCAATAACTGCCCACCTTTGCTCAACCAGGCGTGAAAACATTTGATAGACAGAGTTTTAATACATCTTGCAGCACTGAATTATTGAGTGTGGCAATGACATTTATTTTTGTCTATAATGGAGACAATGGGTTGAGTGTGCGCTGTGATGAAAATGTCTGAAAAGCTTGCAGCATGTTCCAATAACACACTTAAGACAAGGGACAGCTTTGAACCAGTCAATCACCAATTGTAATCTATGTGCAGAGCAGCACACTGACTCCCAGTCACATTCCTCATTAGTTTTTACAATGTTGACAGTACTGCTGTGTACACAAGTATTCATGTTGGATTCCTGCAGCCACAAAGTCAAAACAGCAAGCTTTGCCTGAAAATTCTCTACAATAAGATGTTCTCCTATCTTCTTAGTAACCAAAACCAGCAATTCCCAGTTCTCATTTACATAGTGGCATGTCACCATTATGTTGGAGTATGTATTCATACATAGATGAAGTCCAGCAGTCAATTGTTACTGATACATATGAAGTACTAGAAAGTTTTTATTTTACCACAGTATAACACTCTTCATACAGTTTCTCCAGTCATTTGGTTGTTTGTCTACATGGCCCAACGTATTCAGACTGATTGCATGTCTATTGCAATCATTTTTACTATTAATATTGAGACTGATTCACTTCATGCACTGTCACACCTTAGACACAAAGCTGTCAAGTGTCCCCTGTTGTGAGCTGAAGCAGCCCTCATTTTTCTATGTTAGTTCAAGATATTTAAGTTTCAAATAATTTAGCATTGACCCTGTGCGAACACTATAGGTCAGTTCAGCTTTACTGAGTTTACACTGCACTTTATTCTCAGCAATTTTATCAAAAAAGAACCACATGATACTTCAGGGTTACCATAGTGCAGCCATGTCAGTGTTTCAACTCAAATAAAAAAATTTCCACTTATGTGAATGGGAGGTGGGATGGATGTTGTGGGTTGTTAAAACTTTTAATGTTTTTATTAACATTCCTAATTCAAAGGATTTTTATTATCTTGCAATGCCTCTAATTAGTGAATTTCAAGCAGATATTTTAACCACTTTAACGGAACAAACAATACCCTGCTTGGAAGCCTATATGCATAAATGATTTTTCCAAGAATTGTCCTACAATAAGAAAGCAGTCACAGAACACTACTAGTGAGGTTTAGCACAAATCTACTTCAAAACAATGTTCTTAAACTTTTGACTATTTTAGCATTTAATGTGAGGATAAATAAAAACTAATATTTAAATATGTGATCAGAAGCAACTTATGGGAATACTCAATATTTCTTTTTTAAAAGAACAACACTTGAAATGATTCTCCAGTTTTAATAAAAAAGAAAATAAGCAGTTTCTTGTGAAATCCATTCTTACTGCAGACAAAAGATGGGTCATGTGATTTTTAAGTAAAAATTGTGGGATATAATACCTCCTGGTTTTTCCATTTGTAGACACTTTCTATAATACACAAAGATGGCAAATGATTCATCATGCCAAGAGCAAATCAACTTAATTTTTACTGTTAAAACCTTTTAGCACATACAAGCATAAAAATGAACTGTAAATATAAGAAAAGGGAGAGAAACAGGTCAAAACAGAGGAAACATAAATGAAAATAAAAATACGAGAGAGAGGGTCACGAAAGCACTATGCCAATGAGAAAGCTTCTAAAACAAATCAGAAGCTGCTGAAGGAGACAGCTTAGCATTTAACTGAAAGTAAAACAATATTTATGAATAAAGTCTGCCCTCTGTTGCTTCTCAGATGCAATCATCGTTAGTTTAGCTTCTGTTGGGCCACAATATCAGGTATTTCCACATGTTTAGTTTAGCCAAAGTTATTAATGATGGGCAACGATGGACAATTAGCCCCCAGCCAATTCACCTTTCAAGAGCAGACAAAAAGTCAATGGAGAAAAGACAGTATCTTCTTTATAAACACATTTTATTGTGGGCAAGTATAATTTCACAGTAATGAGGATATACTTCTTCCAATTCAATTGATATATACATTCATATACACACATTAGAGAGATCCCATTAATGTCAACAGTGATGGCAAGGCTGAAAACATTTTGGGACTGCATACTTTTTAGAACCATTGCTAAGGCTGTTAATATTACCAGTAGGGGTGGGCTGTGCACCAGTAGAAACAAGAAACCAGTTGAAATTTTCATGTATCATTTCTACTGTGGTCAAGCACATCAAACAGACACCTTTGTTACTCGTCTTTCTGGCTCAGCGCTGCATATACTAATACAATAAACTCCACACAGACTTCAATTTATGCACTGATGTCGAAAAGATTATTGTATGATTTGTTTTCCCTTTATTTCCACTAAACAGTTTCTGATTTGTTTTCACCTTCTTTGCATAAATTGCAATTTTGTAGTAAAGGTGGAATAAGTTGTGATAGGATTGATCTTCGTTTTATTTTTTACAACACAAAATCTATGATTTTGGCAAGGGTATGTAGGCTTTCCACTGTAGATTATACAGTTATATTTACCATAACCATTTTTAATAATATCATGGATATACATTTTTGGCCATACCACCCACACCTAATCGCCACTATCAATGTTTATTTGCACAACAGTACAATGCAAAGCTGTCCTGAGTTAGGCTAGCAGGCTGACCTAGGACAGTTGAAATTGGGACTAGAATATTCTGTTTTTGTTCTTTTTTGAAGCTTGGAGGCTTTATTTTTTTTACATTCAAACATTCTACATATTTTTATGTATAAACCTTAAAGTATTTTTTTCATACTTGCTTGTTGTGTTACTTTGCTTCCAATTTTGTGCTCAAAGTATTTGGAAATGCACGGTATATAGTATGCTAATGGACCAGCAATAAACTAGAGGTCTGTCCAGGCTGAATTCAGTCTTTTACCCAGTGCTGCAGGGAGAGGTTCTGTGTGATGTCTTTAAATTGGAAGTGTGCTTTACATGAATGCTCCAAACTGAACAAAATGTAAGAACACACATTTCAAAAATATACACACAAATGTTAAGTTCCAGTCCTTTTTTTCACTGCTAACTTGTATTCTCAAAGAAAAAAGTATTTATTTGTCATCTGAAGAAGTGAAATAAAATGCATGACACATTGCCATGTGATATAAAGGCAATTGCTTTACCTCTTGCCTTATTAATACTCTGTAACACATTTCTTAAATAAAAGTATTCCAGTCTAAATATAGTTAAAAATAAAAGATACTTTTTAAATATTTTAGCTGTTTTTCATTATTGTGTAGAAAAAAAAAATAGTGGCTAGATTATTAAAATAGTTTAAAAAGATATTGGTGAAAAGTTGGCAGGTGAAGAGTCAAAAAAAAAGCTTCATATTGAAAAAAAATCATCCCCAACAAGTGGACATCTAGACTTTATAGTCTAGGCCTAAACACAAGCATGTGTAACTAGAGGGCAGATTTCCTGAACAATAGTCCACAGGCTGTCAGAATAGGTACACATTTTTTTCTTCCATCTTAACTCTGTACACAGGCGTGCCACCAGAATGTGTGCTCAGTCATCTCCTTTATGCCCTCTTTACCCATGACTGTGTGCACGTTTACACTTCAAATAGGATCATCAAGTTTGAGGATGACACAACAGCGGTGTGTATGATCACCAATAATAATAATTAGCACCTTTAGCACGGATGCTCAGAAGTTGGTGATATGGTGCAAGTAAAATAATTTATATCTTAACAGGGTAATTCCATGTGAAATCATCACACTTTTGGACCTCATTGCCACAGATTTAAAAAAAATTTGGGATGCTGATTTGGTCATACGAGTAACCCATGGAAGTTTAATTTGGACATGTCTTGGATCAATACAGTAATCCCTCGCTATATCGCGCTTCGCCTTTCGCGGCTTCACTCCATCGCGGATTTTATATGTATGCATATTTAAATATATATCGCGGATTTTTCGCTGCTTCGCGGGTTTCTGAGGACACTGGGTTTTTAATTTCTGGTACATGCTTCCTCAGTTGGTTTGCCCAGTTGATTTCATACAAGGGACGCTATTGGCAGATGGCTGAGAAGCTACCCAACTTACTTTTCTTTCTCTCTCTCTCTCTCTTGCGCTGACTATCTGTGATCCTGACGTAGGGGGTGTGAGCAGGGGGGCTGTTCGCACACCTAGACGATACGGACGCTCGTCTAAAAATGCTGAAAGATTATCTTCACGTTGCTACCTTCTGTGTGCAGCTTTTAAGTATGCTGCACGGTGCTTCGCATACTTAACCTCAAAGGGCACGTATTGATTTTTTTATCACTCTCTCTCTCTGCTCCTGACGGAGGGGGTGTGAGCTGCCGCCTTCAACAGCTTTGTGCCGCGGTTCTTCGCATACTTACAAGCCAAACAGCCCTATTGATTTGTTTCTTCCTTTGAAGAGGAAGATATGTTTGCATTCTTTTAATTGTGAGACTGAACTGTCATCTGTCTTGTCATGGAGCACAGTTTAAACTTTTGAAAGAGACAAATGTTTGTTTGCAGTGTTTGAATAACGTTCCTGTCTCTCTACAACCTCCTGTGTTTCTGCGCAAATCTGTGACCCAAGCATGACATTCTAAAAATAACCATATAAACATATGGTTTCTACTTCGCGGATTTTCTTATTTCGCGGGTGGCTCTGGAACGCAACCCCCGCGATGGAGGAGGGATTACTGTACTGAGAGAGATTTAAGCTAACAAAGTCTGAACTTTTTAGGGGTGCAAGAATGATGGCTCTATCTCCCTAAATAAATTGCACAGAAATGGTTTTCATGAAAACAGACTAAGGTCAGAACTAGAAGTGAAAATATTATTTTTAATTGAAATAAAAATTAGTTAAAAATGAATGAGAGAGACAATAATGCCAAACTAAAACAAAATAAAATGGTAAAATGAATAGCTTTAGTTTTTCTATACAGTTCACACTTTTGACTTCTTGAGAGACACTGCCATACTAAAAAGAGCCTTTAATTAAGTAAATCATATTTGAGATCATGAACTCTTTCATTGAATGTTTTCAGAAAATATAGATCAAGCCTTTCCTCATAAACCTGAAAAACTAACACAAAAACTAAACTGAAACTAGATGTGCTCTTAGACCACTACAGCAAGGAAAGAAATTCAACTTTGCTGGAATCACGAATAATTTACGTACAAGCTGTACCATTTGAATGGCAAGATGGGAATCTAAGAACATAAACAATGTCTACACTTTCAATTTATACTTCATCAGAGCCTTTGATACAGGAACTGTGTATGTCTATACTGTTGTAAGCAAAGGTTCAACTACTAAAAGCGTATTCCAAATGAGTAGATGTTCCATGAAGATGTAAAAAGTCCAGTCTCAAGTCTCCAGTGCTGGGAATAGTTTATTCAGCACTTTCTAGCCATGCACCATCATCTCCACATGTTGAGAGACCAGCCATAGGTTCCGGATCGGGAAGGTCTGCTAAGTCACTACTTGAAGAGTCAGACTGTTTGTTCTTGGGTGTGAGTTTTGATAGTGCCACACAGCAATTTCGGCAGATTTGTTGACCTGACCTTAAATTGAGACCGTATTGCTGTCTCAGGCACATCTCTTAAAACACAGGTTATCTCCTTGAGATGACATTTGAAAAGGTCACCAACTGTCTGAGACTAAACAACATACCGAAGACATTGTGAAAATGTATGCTGCTGCAGCAAACACAATGCTTTTATCTCCACCAGGTAATTGACAGCATCTGCTATTAATTGATTACACATGACTTTATTTGCACACCTCACACATTGGCATTTATTAGCCAGACTGGAATGGGCCCCTTTCCCATGTTGCCAGTCAAAGTCATAACCCACCCCAAATCCAAATAAGTTCAAACTTTGTTAGCTGAAATGCCCTTTAATATTGATCCAAGACAAGTGCAATTTCAGTTCCATGGGTTATTCATATCACCAAATCAGCACACTAAGTTCCGTTACAATCTGTGACGATGAGGTCCCAAAAGTGTAATGATTTGACATGGAATACCCAACTCAAAAAAAGAAATCATTATAGATTTATATAAACCTTGAAGGACAGAACATGCATCAACTGTGATCAGGAATGAACCTGTGGAAGCAGTGTCCAGCTTTAAAGTTTTAAGGGTTAGCATTATAGAAGATCTCTCTTAGTCTACTAACAGCTTCATTATATTAAGGAAAGTACAGAAACAACTTTATTATTTGTGGCAACTGAGGAGAGTAAACCTGTCCCAGAAGCTGCTGGCCAGCTTCTACAGTTTTGCTATAAAAAGCCTATTAACCTACTGTATCACACCATGGTACAGCAGTTGTGCCAAAGCTGAAAAGTGAGTTCTAAGGCAGGTCATAGAACAGCACACAAGATCATAGGAACAAAGATTCCAGCAACTGAAGACATTTACAGATCAAGAGAGCATTTCACATTATTTAACATAATAAGCATTATAGAATTATTCATGCCTGCACAAGCAGGTTCAGAAACAGTTTTCCTCATTCTACTGAATTCTAAATCCATCCATCCATCCATCCATTTTCCAACCCGCTGAATCCGAACACAGGGTCACGGGAGTCTGCTGGAGCCAATCCCAGCCAACACAGGGCACAAGGCAGGAAATAATCCTGGGCAGGGTGCAAACCCACCGCAGGACACAGACAAACACACCCACACACCAAGCACACACTAGGGCCAATTTAGAATCACCAATCCACCTAACCTGCATGTCTTCGGACTGTGGGAGGAAACCGGAGCGCCCAGAGGAAACCCACGCAGACACGGGGAGAACATGCAAACTCCACGCAGGGAGGACCCGGGAAGCGAACCCAGGTCCCCAGATCACCCAACTACGAGGCAGCAGCGCTACCCACTGCGCCACCGTGCCGCCCGAATTCTAAATCTAAGGTCATAATTTAAGAAATAGTGCATTAACAATTTTTTTAATATCTTAGATACAACAACAATATACTGTATATGGGTTATGTTTGCAATATTGGCCCAGAAATCATACAGTGTGGACTTACACAAACTGAATACTCATGGAAATTGCATCCATAGACAATACTCACCGATATCATAAGCCATGAAGTCAGAAGAAAAACATTTGGCACCATGACTCATTGAAGTATCATTATGCGTGTTTCCTCCAAAAACAAGCATTGTCCCACTAACAATGACTGCAGTGTGCAAATAACGGAAAAAGCCACTGTCCTTGAGAATTGTCCTGCAAAGTATATAAAAAAAATTAAATAATCCTGAAAATGATACAACATTAAGTAAATTACAGTCCTGAAACATGCATAGTAAAACTAGTACTACAGCACTACACATAATGTATTGAACATATGAGTGGCCAAATCAGCAACATTAAACTACTGTAATTCTTTAAAGTGCATAATGTGAAAAAGTTGTTGCGTATTATCAACCTGGCTGTTTAACCATTTTAGCTAGGCAAATAGATCACACGACAAGTGTTGACAGTGAAAAGTTAGAATAATCCTTCCAGCTTTACGTATTGTATTGGCAATTTGTGTTCTTTTTAGAAAAACGTATACCTCTGCAATGTTTCGTCTGGTCAATTTATACAAATAAAACACAAAGTAAATTATGCACTCTGAGAATCGCTTACAGGCCAAATTTTTTCACCAAGATACAAATATGAGATTTTCTATCAAAAAAAAAAATATATATTATACAAAGTGTCAAGAACAAATGAGCTATTCTCTCTTAATATGCTGAAAAGTAATAGGACCAGCTATTTTACACAACTTATATGGGACATTAACCATCCATCCACCATCCAACCCGCTATGTCCAAACTACAGGGTCACGGGGGTCCGCTGGAGCCAATCCCAGCCAACACAGGGCACAAGGCAGGAAACAAACCCCGGGCAGGGCGCCAACCCACCGCAGGGCACATACACACACACACACACACACACACACACACAAACACACCAAGCACACACTAGGGGCAATTTAGAATCGCCAAAGCACCTAACCTGCATGTCTTTGGACTGTGGGAGGAAACTGGGACATTAACTTAAGGTGCAAAATCTAGTAAGTAATAGGCTATTTACCAATTTCACATTTTATGAGCCTGGTAAACTGCATAGAAATAAGCAATAAAGCAACCTTCAAACTCAAACTACACCAAGGATTTTTTATGTAATTTGTGAAGATTCTTCTTTTTTTTTTTTACACATTTAAGTCTTTTGATCCTGAGATGAACCTGTACATTTCTGATATTCGTATGTGAAAGAGAAGGTCTTACCACATGCGTGTATCCACCTGATACTTATAAAGATCATCTGCCAGTCCATATTTGTTGGCACTGAACGCCTTGTAGCCGCCATGGATGTAGATGGCCCGGGTTTTAGAGTCATAGACACTGCTGTGACCATAGCCTCCCTGAACAAGGGCGCCTTGAGTTGTGAGGATACTCCACTCATTTGTTGCTGCAGGAGCAGATGTAATATAATCAGTTAATAATGAAGTACTTCTGTTAACTTTTTTGAAGCATCGTAAAATATTATGCACAGAATCAATTAAAAGGCACATAAAATATTAAGTTATACCATAAAAATTGTTGAATTTAAGTCGAGGGATATTATGCTGTAACTATACAGTATAATGCACTAGTAAGACCACATCGGGAGTATTGTGTGCTATTCTGGTCACCACGGTACAAGAAAGACATAGCAGCACTTAAAGCTGTGCAGAGGACAGCAACCAAGTGCTTCCCTGGACTTAAGGACATGTCCTTCTCTGACAGACTCAAAAAATTAAACTTTAGTCCTGAACAGAGGCGCCTGCGTGGGGGCCTAATCCAGGTATTTAAAGTCTTCAAAGGCATTGATAAAGTAGATCCAGCAACACTTTCTCAGCTTAAGTGTGAATCACATACTTGAGGAAATCAGTAGAAATTAAGGGGAAGTGCATTTAAAACTGAAGCCAGGAAGCACTCTTTATACAAAATGTTGTGGGACTCTGGAACAAACTACTGAGACATGTAGTTGAAGCAGAAACTCAACAACCTCCCAGAAGAATCTGGATGAGACACTGAGACAGCTTAGCTATTAGCTAAACACACAGGGCTTGATGGACTGAATAGTCTCCTCTTGTTTGTCAAATTTCTTATGTTCTTTCATAATAAATAAATGGTTCTCTGATTACATGTTTGAGACTGATATGAAACAAACATACAGGATGTAGTACTGGCTGCATCCTAGCTTGATCTGTTCTCTTCATTGCAACACAATTTATATAATCAAATTTTATAACAAATACAACACAGTAAATCACACAATGGTTTGCACTAATATCACCACTTTTGCTGAATCCATTTCTGTAATTAGAATTTCTACACCATAAAGTGTTTCTGCAAAATAACAGTCGTTAAAAGTGATGGTTAAGAAAGAAAAAAAAAAAAGATTTTTAAAAATAAATGCTCATTTGAAACATATTTTGAACTGAAAAATTGCAGTCTTCCTCATTATTAATGTTGGCTGAGGTGGAAACAACCCAAAATCAAGTATTTGCTAAATGGTCATTCCATGCCAAATCAACCAATGCCTCATACACTTCAGACTAAAAAAAAAAAAAAATTTGGGAAAAAATTACGAGGTGTGCCCATGTTAGTAAGGAAACACCCTGTAAAGGTTTTGATCCAAGATCAATACTTTAAGATGTGGCCAGTTTACCAATTTTGGAGGGCTAGCGTTGACAATTTTTGTCCAGCATCATTTTTTTCATCAAATTTCATAAGTCCATAGCTCAAAAACTAAACCACTGAGCACGGTCAGACTTTGCAGGCTGGTACATTATTTGGTATAATACGCAACAGAATGAAAACATTTGGTCCACATGACCCTGCATGGTCAAACCAGCCCTGTTGAAATTGAACAAAATTTAATTTGAGTTTTTGGCTTGGCTACACTTAGGCCTCAGAAACACATATTTGTTACCAGCACAGACTTCTGATTTTTTTCCTCTTATTCAGATAACTATATAGGCTTTCTGAAAAAGCAATAAAAAGAAAAGTAGCCGCATCAGGGTTGGAACAGCAGACCACTAAAATCCAAAAAAAACTTTCTGGATTTCATTTTCAGAGCACCTTAACGGCATGTGGGAAAGTGTAGATAATTTTAAAAAATTGTTTCATTTATTCTACATTGTCCCTTCTTACTCAAAGCACAAACCTTACTTTTCTTATGCAAATCTTTTGTGTTTATTTTCCATCCTAAACATAGGATGAATCTGCCATGTGTCAATAATGGTGATCATTTAGTTTTCAATTAGTAAGTTTTTAAAATATCCTGCCCTCTCACAATCACACTCCAGTGTCCTATTGGAGGCTATGTTGGGTCCAATGGCCACCTAGAGAGGATATTTGTTGGGTGCCACTACAGTGTGTCATTGCAATGCTTAGTGCACCTGCAACAGTCAGTGAGAGGCAATACCATCTTGATCTCAAAGACAAAGATGCCCTACACTCTGCACTTCGATTGAAACAGAAATGAAATGGGTCACATTCCTGCTGCTGCAAAACCAAGATTTTAGCTTTTCATTATAACTAATGTTGTATTTAATGATACTATCAAGCAGCTGTTGTTCATGTATGATACTTAATGTGATTTTTGTGATTTATTTTTTCCATTAATCCTATACCCAAGTTAGTGATAAAGAACTTGAGCATTATCATTACTAACAAATAATGAATTTAACCCATGTTTAGAATGTAAAATAAAAATGAAAGATTCACATAAGAAAAAGTAAGACTTGTTCTTTGAGGAAGAAGGGACCACATAGGACGCAGGAATAATAATTTTAGAAATATCTAGACATTCCCACAGTGCATTAAGCTGGTCTGAAAAAGTAAACTCAAAATGATTTTTTCACATTTGAGAGTTCTGCTGGTGAAACCCTGATGCAGTTTGTTTATATGAAGAGCCTTGTGTAGATACCTAAACAAGGAAAAAAATTTCAGCAGGCTGCATCAATTACGAGTATGCTTTCTGAAAGCCTAAACATAGCAAAGCCAAAGATGCAAAATATTTTTTTTCCATTTTTTAAGGTCTGCTCTTACCAATTGTTGTCATCTGGACACCTCTGCTTGATTGATTTTGTTATGTACTATACTTATAAACGTTCCAGTATGCAAAATTTGAGTGTGCTATGTGGTTTAGCTCTTGAGATATAGTCTTGCTTGGGGTTGAGAGAGAGAGAGAGGCTATATCTTGGGAAGTATTGATTTTACATAAAAAAAATAAATTTAAGAGAGTCTCTCCTGGATAACATGGGTAACACCTGGTATTTTGTTCAGAATTTTTTGTGACTGAAGTGCGTGGGATTTCTGGACTTAAAAAAAAAATGTATAGGGTCATAGCATGTTATCTCTTTTGATTCATTTAGAATAGCCAGGAATTTGTGTTAAAAAGATGCCCTTTAATTGACCAGAAAAGAGAAAGTTGTTGTTTAAATGTTCTTTACAAAAAATAAAAATGGTTGAGTTTATTCACCCGTTGTCTTGATCCAGTAACAGGTAAGGAAACGGTAGAATAAAAAAACACCCTTGTGGGATGTAAAAAATACCAAGTGACTACTTTTTGTAAGCAATAAAACTGTATGTGTAATTTATAGCCTTTTCATGTCTAATTTTAAAAATATATGATGCTTTTCTCTAAAATAATGCCATTTTAAACCAACATGTTTCAACAACTGCATGTGACTGAGCAATTCTGTTACCAGATTTGAATTCAGCACCCTCAGATCTATAAAGAATATCTAAAAAAAAATTATTATTTTTTTTGCAACCCAGTATAATTTAGCACCGATAAAGCAAGAGGCATCAATTTTACAGCTTGCAGCAGAGTAGCTTTAGTAGACCTCAGAGTCTCAACCCTGAAGAGACTCATCATACACAGCAGATGGCACTACAGTATTAAGATTCACTATACATGCTCAGGACTAGACACACAATGAATTAAAAATAAGGGTTTTCAAGAGTGTATTTTGTTGTGTTTCCTGTATAAAACGTTTTCTAGTGCAAATCCATTACAGTCTAAGCACAAAAGATAGCAAACATTATTTTTCTTATTTTTTTTTAAAAGCCTTTTTCATAGACTATTGATAATGCAAGTAAACCATTATTTAAGAAAGTTGTATATTAAAAATTTTGAGGGCAAAATAAAAATATTTTCTAATCACTTCACAAATAAAAGTTACTGTTCAGAAGAAGCAAAACAACTGACAAATGGCTGAGGATATTAAAAAAATGACTATGCTTTTTTTTTTATAAAAAAAAAAAAACACCTGTTTTAGACAAATTAGTTCAAATCAACACATGCTGCTAAAAATGTCTTTAAAATTAGACTGTGGGACATTATAACAGTAAATGCACACATATTATATCTTTTGTACATCAGTGCAATACTTAACCTGTGTACTCACCAAGGTTATACTCTTGTACTTTGCTAATATAGCCATATAGTGGGCAGTGACCAAAAATGACAAGCATGACCACACTCTCATCAAGTAGCCTGATAATGTGCGCAGAATGCCCTACAACAGCATACTGCTCCTTAGCCTTTGGGTTCACAAGCACCCAGGACTGGTTCTGAATATAAAACACCCACAGCTGGTTTGTCACATTCCCTGTAGAGTCAATCTTACCACCATACATATAGATTTTGTCCTGAGGGGACATAAGAAGAGTCAAGTTACATAAGAAAGTAACATCAATAACAGAAATTAAACTTTTTCATTAGTAATACTGATAAACTAATATTGCCTATTAAGCAGACTGTTGTTTAGTAGTATGGTTTCAATAGGAAGGTCTTAAAGATGTCTAAACTAAGGAGAAACAACACATTAGGTCATTAACTTTAAACAAATAATTGTTCCTTGGCAGATTTTAATGCACTCTTGCTTGAATCAGCAGGTTACTGTTTCAATAGTAAGCAATTAGATCATACAGCATATGACAGTAAGGTCATGAAGAACAAGAGTTAAGTTTTACCCTGTTTTGTAAGAAGCCATATTTTAAATTTGTGTTTCATACCTTGAACAATGCTAAAGAGTGTCCATATCTGCCAATCTCAGAGTCTACAGACTGATTTAGAGGCAGCCACTCTTCAGAAACCAGATCATACCTGGGTAAGGAGCAGAGAGCACAACAAATAGCAGTTGGATAAAGCAACCTGAGAAATTATCTATTTTTATCAGGACAAAGAAGAATGGAGACAAAATATTAACAGGCAAACCTCCTGTCACACAAATGTGATTAATTTAGCACAGTATAAAGATATTAAGTCTTACGCATCTGTGCTTAAGTGACATTTAGTGAAGACTAAGCAAACCTATAAAATCTTAAAAGGTCAGCAGTGAAATGGCTACACAGGTTTACAGCCAGGTAACAAGGTGCATTATTCAAAGAATTGTCTAATAATGCAGTATATACAGGTAGTATTTTTTTGTGCATTGAATTAAGGAAGACAATTTAAGCAACTCATATCAAGCTTTTTGAAAAACTAGAGAAAACTATATTTATTTAGATATTAAAAAGACTGCAGTGGTGAGCTGACTGCCAGATCAGTAATGGCTGCAAGCAAATATTATCACTGAATACACTTTTTACTTGATAATAAAAGTGGGCAACTTTAGGATTGTACAAAAAGGCAGAAATGTGCAGCAAATACACTGTTAGATGCTCTCTTTTATATTTTTAAGAATGGAGCGTATTTCATGAGCTCTCTTAATTGGTCCTCTTTCACTACAAGGTGTATGCGTTCCCTACTTGCTGGTATCTACTATTAAAAAAGTCCCCAAATGGATAGTTTAACTTAACCAGTTAGCCATTTTATTATGTGGTACAGTAGTGAATAACCAATAAAGCATAATGCTTAAGTATTTCAGCTTAAGTTTTGTATCTCTGTGGAAGATGCATGACTAAAGAAAAAAGCAGTATTTCTCATAGTGAAGAAGTTTACAGTATTTGTATAGGTCGTAGGAGCTTGTTGTATAGAGAAAAGAAAGCATGCCTTTGCATCCGAGTTTTATAAAGAACAATACTATACTATTCCGGATTATAGTAACTTCAGAAAATCTGCCACAGGACTCAGGGCATTTTACTGAAGAAAAAAAAAAAATCAAACAATTCAACAACATATCCAACATCAAACAAAGATGTACTTTATAAATATTAAACTGAAGTTTAAAATAAATAGTTTGGTAACTGCATAAGGTTTTAAACAATTAATTACATTGAGAAAAATAATGAATTAAAATTGTTTTCATATGACTGTCTGCATGAAATCCATTAAAAGTAAACAATAATCAATTATTAAAAATGGTTAAATGAA
Source organism: Erpetoichthys calabaricus (assembly GCF_900747795.2). NCBI lineage: Eukaryota > Metazoa > Chordata > Cladistia > Polypteriformes > Polypteridae > Erpetoichthys > Erpetoichthys calabaricus. The sequence continues at coordinate 36,767,817 of NC_041398.2, read as the reverse complement.
ATTAGAAACAACAACTCTAGAAAAGCAGGGCTTAAGAATTATACTCACGCTTTAACCATCTTGTAGTCTGAATAATTGAACACATAACCTCCAATCACCCACATGATGTTGTTGTTCACCACTGCTTTATGTGAGGCACGTGCTAGGCTCTGAACAGGATATTCCTCTCTGGTCCAGAATGACTGGTTAGCGGGCATGGGAATGGAACAATCGGGACCTTTCAAAACAACATACACCACATTCATTGACATCACTTTTAATAATAAATAATAATAATTCTTTGCATTTATATAGTGCTTTTCTCACTACTCAAAGCGCTTAGCAATTGCAGGTTAAGGGTCTTGCTCAAGGGCCCAACAGAGCAGAGTCCCTTTTGGCATTTTACGGGATTCGAACCGGCAACCTTCCGATTGCCAGTGCAGATCCCTAGAAACCTAAAAACACAAAGTACTGCCAAGTAATTAAACTGAATTTATATCAATTCATTTTAAGAAAAACAGCTTAAACACAAAAAAGAAGACACACAAAGTTATGACACAAATTGCATAGAACTCATTTCATAAAATAACAGTGTAGGTACTAAATAAGCAACAAACAAACAGAAGAAAATTCATACTATAAAGCTTATTAGTCAAATGTTTCATTTTATTGTGTTAAATGAGGCTGTCCTTCAATGCAACTCCCTGACAAAGGCAGCCACTTCCTGTTTTGATAGAATAACTACAAACATTTATGTGGTCAGTTTGTTTATATGTTGAAGTGTAGGGGATAAAAAGTATAATAAATTCTGTCTTCCACAACTAAGATGTTTAGGGCCTACTGCAGTTATATTCAGATAGGGTCTGAACTAGTTCAATTCTCAGTATCCAACAAAAACCACTATTAAAATATTATTCACTGTAACAATATTTAGTTAATTTAAAGGTAAATCAACCTATGGAGATAATCTGTTGGAATCATAGGATTACCAGGCAGCCATGGTAGGTATAGAAAGAAAAAAAACTTCCATAAATGTATTCATCAATGAATTTAAGGTAGGCAGACAACGAGTCCGTTCATTTGTTCTCTGCATGTACCATTTCTATTTCAGTAGAATTATTAAGATTACAGTTTAGTATGCAGTTACTTAAGAGTTCTATTTAGCTGAGGATGATCTGGGAATGATCGCTGCAACTCCAATATAAGATAGCTAATAACTTACTTCACTAAGGTGAGGAGAAAAAATATTTGCAACATATTTGTCAACCACTTAGTTTTAATAAACTTTTTTGTTATCTTAGTATATGGCAAGATAAAAAAATATTCTTTTTTTTTTTAGGTTGTTTACCACAGCTGAAGACAATCTACAGAAATGAGCATATCGTTTCTCAGGTTTGAGAGTATTCAAATACTGCAGGCACCAAAAGGAAGGTAATATGCAACAAAAGGTTCTCTGCATCGACTGTACTGATGCTGATTCCTCTACACATTCTTCTGGCATGGTCAGTCTGTCTTATAAATGAGGAGACACACTTTTACTTCCTTGTAATTGTGTCACATATCGACTCGTGATGTATTTTAGAAAGCATTATTGTTAGCTTTGTAAAATACCTTATAAAAGTTTGCTTTGTGATGGAAGCTATAAAAAAGAGTGACTGATTTGGACTGGTTCTGTTACAGAATAATGGTGTATTCTACTGTGGATATCAATGTGAGATTTTGTAGTAGATCTGGCCATTTTGTAGCTTTTATCACATAGATTCCAGTATCTAGGGAAATTCCTGGGAATCTGTTCTGTGTATGTCTTTGTTCCAAAACACTGTCTCACCCATCTAGGTTTATGAGGAAGTCAAAACCTGGGAAATCAAAAAAAGGAGATATTTACATTGTCCAGTGGTAAGCCCGATAATAGTACAACTTTCACAATTGTGGCACCAGTTTGGCAGACACAAAATAAAACCCTCCTTCAAATCCTAGCCCAACCAAATCCAGAATCGTATATGAAGTTAGCAAAAGTTTCAGCAATAGAAATGCCTGAGTGGTCTGGGGAGAGAGTGACAACACATACGGCCCTGCAAGGAATAAGTAAAAGTATGAACACTGTAAAAGAGGTGATTATCTGCCAATCCACCTAGCTTGGTAGCAGACTTAACCAACTTGTTACTTATACTGCTAACCAAATCATTTATATATAAAGATATACATATTGTGGAGGACGGCCGGGACGCCCCTTTGTCACTAGATTCGGTGAAGCAGCCATGGGAGCTATGCTACGTCCCTCAGAACCTTTGTTGGCAGCCCCCCGGGTTGCGTCGGGGCCACTTTCGTAGAACACCAGAGCTCATCTTGGTTGGGCTCCGTGGCCTCCGCCAGGTGAAGCTGCATAGAGCTGCACGGCTTAACGAGCCCGTCTGGGCAGGATCGCAGCCAGACCCGGAAGTGCAGCCAGAACTAGGTCAACGAGCACCTGCAGCACTTCCGGGTGGGCTATAAGAGGAGCCTGCACCCAGTACTCAGGGCGCCAGAGTCGGGAGGACGACGACGAAGCTGCCCTGGGAGATGTGGAAGACAAAGAGTGTGATTTGGGGTGATTCTTCTTTGTGTGTGTTTTGAGGACTGTGTTGTGCCTGTGGGGTTCACGGGGAAGACGTGCCCCACAGGTGAAGAAACTAAAAGTTCTTTATGTTTATTTTACACGTGCCTCCGTTGTCAGTCTGTGTCAGGTTGGCGCCAACCAAGCGCCAATATTACAATACTAGCCGATACCCGCCATAGCATACGGCGGTGTAAGAATAGGAACGGAAAACGGTGAGAAAGGAATTCAGAAATCAAGAAGAAATAAATACTTCTTGAAAGACGCAGTGTGCATGTAGAATTTCCGGCCAAGCAGGATTACATGTGAAAGTGATAAATAAATCAGGCTTTCCGAATTTACGTACTATGGCCATGGCATCCTGATAGTTTTGTTGCATGTATCTTGGACTTCCTGGAAATGTGGATGGTAATATGATCATTTTGCCTACATGAACGTTGTTATTTTCAGCGTTTGCTTGCAGTGCGTCTGATAGTTCAACGCGCAGATCTTGTTGATGTAATCTGAGATAGCTGAGACGCGTGCCAGCCAATGTCACGTAAGGGAATAAAAGTGGGTAAACCATAGGATCGCAATTCGCATTGAGCGTGGAAATCTGTTTACAGGAGTTGCCTATGGGATAGATGCAAATGTCCCTTTGGCAGGCATTTCACCATCTTCTCTGATGAAAATCGCTGCAACATCGGTGTGACATGTCGGGGCACTGTATCGTCGTAAATGCTGCTTAAGGGTTTCCTTGAAAACCACTCGTACAGATGCTGTTGGATTGGACTGAGTGATTTCATGCATGTGTTTGTATGATTTAGCGAAGAGGTTGATGGTTCTGTGCATGGAATCTAGCTGGAGAAGTACATTTTTGCTGCATGGAGAATTTACTTTATTTTGTAAGCGTACTTTAGTAGCTTGTGCTGTGTCAAAAACATATCTGTGTCAACTGTCCATATCCTGGAGAGGTAGAAGTGTTAGCGTATAGTGGAGAGATTTGGTGATAAATTTGCCCATGTATTTTAAAGCAGTATGGTCTTTGGCCAGGAGGTTGAGTTATCTGTGCACCCATGGAAGCAAACGCTAGAGAAGAGTTGTATTCTCGAATGTGTTCACGATAATTTTTAGCTTCTGGTGTCTGCTGTGTAAGAAGCTGTGGCAAAGACACAGGTGGCTCCTGCAAGGGTGGTAAAGCTACTTTACCACTGTGGCAGCACCTCGAGTACTTGTTGGATGTATTACACTCAGCAGGCCAGTAGAGTGCATGAGATGGAAGACGACGAATAGGAATCGATAAATGCCGTGTCGGCTGCATGTGGGCGGGACCGATTTTGAAGTGGAAGCAGGACGAACCAGAAGAGAAATATATATAAGAGATATATTAAAAATACCAGCAGCCCAAGCAGTGACACCTGTTGGACACCACTCTTAATATCAGCCCATGCTGATAGGGTTCCTCACTCCATAACCCTCTGTCTCCTGTGTCTGAGCCAATATTATATACATAGACAAACAAATCCTTATAAGCTAAAAATAACACTTATAAGTTAAAAAAACAAGTGAATAAAAGTGTCTTTTTAGTAAAAGCTTAAAACTACAGTATAATGTGGACGCCAGCCTTCCTGCACTGTTTAGGACTGGCTACCACAAAGGCACGATCGCCTTTGGGACATTAAGCAATAGCTGTTTGAAGACCTCAGTCGCCTGACTGATGAATATGGCTTAAGACGATCAGCTAAGTAAGGTGACCCATGTAAGGCTTTAAACACAAACACTGTAGTACTAGGGTGTTGTACCGTGTTAGCCATTATGAATGTAGAGAAAAGCCAAGCAAAATGACACCTTTTATTGGCTAACTAGAAAGATTACAATATGCAAGCTTTCGAGGCAACTCAGGCCCCTTCTTCAGGCAAGATGTAATGTAAATAAAGGATTACATCTTGCCTGAAGAAGGGGCCTGAGTTGCCTCGAAAGCTTGCATATTGTAATCTTTCTAGTTAGCCAATAAAAGGTGTCATTTTGCTTGGCTTTTCTCAACACAAACACTAAAATCTTAAAATTCACCCAATAACTAATAGGAAGTCAATGATGAGAGGCCAAATCTGGAACAATGTGAACCTTTTTTGCTGCTGATCAAAACTCTAGCAGCTGCATTCTGCACCAGTTGCCAATGAGACAGTGTCCTATGGGATACCCCAACATACAAGGTATTACAATAATCCAAACAAGACGTGACAAAAGAATGGATGAGTTTTATATGTCATTAAATGACAAAAACAACTTAAAACCTGCTTTTTACCACAGAATTGATCTGTTTGTCAAATTTAAAATCTGAATCCAAAAATCAACCTGTGACCACTAGCACATGGCTTTAAATACTGGACAAGTGGATCCAATGTGCTAGCTAGTGGGGCTGACCAAACAGAATGAGTTTGGTTTTTGACTCATTTAACAGCAAGAAGTTTAGTGCCATCCAGTGTTTTGTATTGTCTAAGTAATTAAAAAGCTTTGTCACTGACTCCATTTCACCCAGTTGCAAAGGAAAGTATATTTTATGTTATAATTTTGAAATGACGTGAACAATGAATCTTTAAGCTATGTTGAAAACATATCAAGAAGTAGTGAATATCACATTTTGGGTCAAAATAACCACAAATTTTAAGTCTATACTGCTCTACCCTAGATTACAATGTTGACCGCCAGCCATTTAACTCTGGACGAGTCTCATTCTGTCCATAATGTTTCTCTTCTTAGTGCCGAGGAGAAATGCTCCAGTGACACACACCACTTGAAAGTACAAACAGAGTTTAAAAAAGTAGAACTTCAGAGGATAAAGGATTTTTAAAAAAATGCAGATCTCCACCAAGGGTCCATTACAAAATTTTATGATAAACCTGCCTAAAAACAATAACGGATGACAGTGAAGGAACGCAGTAGAAAGCTCCAGAAAAAGAAACATTTGTGGCAAAAGGTTAAATCAAAGTTGAAAGAAAACAAAGATAGATCCCAGAAAAAACTGTAATCCCTAACTTATGAAGGCTACAAAGCTACAATAAAACTAGATACAATAGCTGCTCTAACAACGACACTGTGATCATGTAACTTGCTATATCAAATGAATGCACATGGAAAAAAACATTTTATCATATTAAAGTGGCACCTTAATGTAGGTCAGACTTTTGAATCTGGCTCTCCAGAAGTACTTCTCAGCACTATTTAAAACTATAATGTAAATGATATTAATTCAATGGCACACACATTAGGAACGTAAATGCTTTGCAAATTATGTAATATTCATGAGGAAGAATGTCACCTGCAAAATTATTTTGTGGTTATTTAAACTTTATGGGTAAAACTGGAGATCTAATGAAAATCTTCAAAATGAAAAATTATGGTGATGAACTTAATTCCACTATGGACTCTTTCAAGATTTTCTTTTATCTTAAGAAGCTAAGCCACTAACAAAGCAAACTCACTCTGAAAACACTGATGAAATGGCTACTTCCTTTGGATCAAAACACTTCACAAAAATCCTAATCTCCATAAATGGCACCTATTTTCAGGAATTCAAAATTAAGCTATCCGTGCTAATATTATGTAAGAATGTGTTATGGCAGCATGAGTTCTAAATGGTAATACAGGAGGAAAAGAATCCTTTTGGATTTCTGAACAATACAGAAGAGTAGTTTGTATGGCTTTCTTACTTTTTTCTAATATGATCACACAACAAAAAGGCATTTCTGAGGCATTCATAATACAATGAATTTTGAGGTAACAAAGAATTGCTTCACCCTGAGATAGAATGACGTTGATTTCTGCCTTATGTAGTGTTCTCCATATAGGCTTCAGCCCACTGATGCTGAATTGAACAGATTAAGCAGGTTTGCAAAGATTGTGGGATTTCTTACTTAAGTGCTCCATGAAATTGCAAAAAACTGCTTCGTTCAGGATGAAACAAAAGCAAAGACTAGCATATTTGCATTATTCAAGATCGTCAGTCTCTTACCTTGCCACCCACTATTGCAAAGGCAGCGTTTGCTAATGTTGGCACATATGCCTTGGTCTGGGGTGCCACAGTCCTCAATGCAGTAAGGGATGTCACAGGCTTCTCCTTTCCAGTTTTCTTTACATTGACATAAGACCTCTTTGGTCGTGTCATTCAGTAAACACAACCCTTGATCCGAACAGTTATTGGGACAAGAATTAATCCTGTAAGTGAAGTGAAGAATTAAAACACTTAGTATAAGGCAGAAAAACATCGAACAGAAAGTTATTTGTGATGATAAAAAAAAAAAAAAAATTGAATCAAGTTAATTAGCAATCCAGCACTGTGGCAACCAATGTACAGGTAGTTCTCGCTTTCAGAGCTCCCGATAAATGAGTTTATATCTTAATGAGAATTTTTTGTGTCAAAAATAAAAATCATATTTATCATAATTTTTAAGAAAATGTGCACATAGTTCAACACGTGTGACCCCAAAAACGCCATCAGAGTGAGTGGAAATGTCTCTCAGCAAAGTTAAAGGCTAAATTACATTGACGAGAAATGATAACTCAAAACGCTCTCACACCCTGCCACCCTCATGTGGTGCACCATGACCGCACTTGTTCAAAGTTCATAGTACTGCATGCCATTTCATTATCAGAAAGTGAACATTAAAAGCTATTTTGACTGCCTTCCTTTGATGTTCGCTTGTCTTTTCTTTAGAATTTTTGACACTTTTTTTTCAACATGCCAAAAAGACGCAAAGACTCGCTTACCAAGACTTCAAACAAGTAACAAAGTACAGCCATAACTTTGGAGCAAAAGTATGAAATTATAAGGTAACACCTAGCCAGAAATACCGTTAAAAGCATTTGTGATAGATACTGTGAGTTCTTCAACTATCTGTACAATTTTGAAAGAGAAATATTTGACTGGAGTTAAGAATGCATACTCCATGCAATCTATGTCACTATAAACAAAAGAGGATAGCATAATTCCCAAAATGCAGAAGATTTTAACACCATGGGTTAGCGATTAGATGCAAAGGTTAAACATACTTGTTATCTATGCCACGATTTGAACTAAAAGCATTGTCAATTTTTGTGATGCTCAAGGACAAAAAAAAAAAAAGAGGACTACAAAGAAACTTTTGCTCAAGCAGTGGAATGGTTTGAGCACAAAAAGAAGGGAGCAAGGTGGCATAATATTACTGTACGTTACAAGGTGAAGCTACCAGTACAAGTAACGAAGCAGCAAAATTTTTTCCACAAAAATTAGAACAGATAATTGAAGAAGAAAATGACATGCACTCTCAAATCTTCAATTTGAATGAGATGAGATTATTTTGGAAAAAAAAATTCTATCAAGCAGCTCTATTGCAAGAATTGTCGATGTCTGGATTTAAAGCTACAAAAGATCACCTAACTTAGTGGCAACGCAAGTGTAGACTGCACACTTAAGCCACTGCTCGTTTATAGGTCAGAAAATCCATGAGCACAAAAAAAAACGTTTGGAAATCATATGGAAATTCAATAAAAAGGCTTGGGTCACTGCCTCAGTTTTCGAAGAATGGTTTTCTCATCATTTCACTCCCTAGGTAAAACAATATTGCGAAAGTAAAACAATTCCCTTCCATGTCATTTTAACTTTGGATAATGCACCCGGGCACCCACCTGCTCTGCAAAACTACCATCCAAATGTTACAATTAAGTACAACTTCACTCCTTCAGCCTATGGACCAAGGTGTTCTTGCAATTTTTAAGACACATTATTAGTGTGAAATGTTTGAAACTCTCTTCAAAACTACGGATACAGAAGGAGGTCCTACTCTTAAAGAATTTGGAAAAAATGTTCATGTTCATCATAATGAAGCATACTTGGAACAGAATTTTGGTTAAAATTATGAGCGGCATTGAGAGAAAACTTTGTCCCAACTTATTTGCTGATTTTGAAGGATTTTGAAGAACCTGAGGATATCATACAGCATGAAACTGAAGAAACTGTCCACATTGCTGAAGAGTTAAATAATAAATAGTTGCTCGAAAATCCCACACCCGACTTTACAGTCAAAGGACTCAAAGAGGCTTTTGAATACATTGAAAAAGCCATTCAAATTTTTGCTTCACAAGATCCAAATGATGACAGGAAATAGAAAAGTAATAGCAGATTTGTAAAATTCTTTTTGTTTATAAATTTGCCAAAAACAACCAAAGAAAAAAGCATTGTCTCAAACAGACAACTTTGGAAGCATTCCTGAAGAAAAAAAATGACCCATCTGCTGAAAATCAAAGTGATCAAAGTAGAATGTTACAATTTCAGAAAAAGAATCTCCAGGATTTTTTTAAATGTATGTTTAGTTTTGATGAAATATTAATTCTATGTATTTCCTTTGTTTATTTGGAAAAAAGTTATGATAAATTTTTTTTGGCTGGAACCAAAGTCATAATTTGTATAACATTTCTGTGGGATAATACCTCCCACTTTACAAGTTCCAAGTGAAAATTTAGAATAAATTGGCTCATAAAGAACTACCTTTACAAATCTCACACAGATATAGTTCTACTATCAAAGCATAATACTCAGTAGAGAGAATAATGTCACCAACTCTGCCTCACATCACGCTCAAAAATGATAAGCACTGAAGCCTTCCAAAATCCTGACTCCTAGAGCAGCGTTTCTCAACCTTTAAGTATTTGCGACCCGAGTTTTCATAACAATTTTAATCGCACCCCCCTAAGGGTTTTTTGAAAGGAGCCCACTAATACCAATTTGTTCTTTTTTAATTAATGATATATCATAGATGCATATTTTATTATACCTACTTAACTTTGATTGACATTTATCTAACTCTATATTTATTTTTCTAGTATCAGAATGTAGTTTAAGTTAATTTGTTTTGGTTTCAATAGATGTATTTTTCATATTTTCGATTCTTGTTTTCTTTTTTTCACATCTTCATGCCCCCCTTTTTGTTACTTCACACACCCCTAGGGGGGCCCACCCCACAGATTGAGAACCACTGCCCTAAAAAACAATACAGTTAGACAGCCTACTACCACCTGAGCCAAAGACAAAGCATCCAGGGTCGTCATAGGAAGTAGTTCAAAAACATTTTCAAAGGCAACCTTGGAAAAGGCTGTTTTGACATCACTAGCCAGGAAATCCTAGACACAGAACATTCTTCATTTCTCTATAATGCTGCAGGATTCACCAAGCATCGCTTGATTTTAATACAAACTGTCTTTTAAACAACAAAATATGGCAATGGAAGGAAAAAAAGATTGCTAGGAACAGCTCACAAGATTTGTGGCTGAAGGTTTAGATTCCTCAGCCATCTAACATTGACCTTATACCTTTGACAAGTGTCTTTCTTGTTTGCAATGGCTAAAGAGAGTGACAGAGTGTGTGAAACACAGAAAAAATATATATTTGTTTATAACATACCCAAAATTCATCAGATGAAATTCAATTTAAAGCATTAATGCAACAGGATTTACTGGTGTACTTAACATTATCACATTACCAAAGGAAGCAATTAGACAAGATGAGGAGGAAAGCATTGGGAGTTGGATGAGAAAAAAAAAAATTGTGTAATCCACACTCTTTATGTCCTCTTACGGAGTCTTTTATGCCAATCTAACCCCCTTAACATAGTAAATGTGAGTGGGTGCTCCTAGCAATGGAATAAAGTCCCATCAAAATTCAGTTCCTGGCTTGTTTGACATGTTGCTGTAATGCAATTTGCTTCCCAAAAACTCTGTACTGGTCTAAACAGACTCATAAAATGGATTTTTTTTTTTTTTAAGAAAAGCTTAAAGTCAATGTTTATCTTTGCAGAAAGGTACAGAGCAATTTAGACAAACATCACACAAATTACTTATAAAGGGGAAACATATTAAACTGCTCAGCTGCTGCAATAAATCTCTGGTTCAAAGAGCCATATGTCAAGAGTTATATGAACAATCATTTGTTCAGTCCAATCAAAACACTTCATTTCTTTGTAAGGGTGAGTCAAATTAAAATCAGACCACAAGAGTATACAAAATAAAATGTGTTTTTATACACTTTGTAAGCTCCAAAACATACAAAACAACCTTTGCATGAGCGGAACAGTAGTATCATGTCTATAAATATCAAATCACCTTATTTCATAAAAGCTTTTTTCTATATTTTCCAAGAACTGGAAACTAGAAAGATGCCAAAAACATCTGTAAAGTTCATGTTTCTGATGCAAAGCACCACAGTGTTTATTGTTCGGACAAATGATTTAAATCCATAATTTTTTTAAAAGTAAATGCCGATATCACACAATGCTAATGTTGTGGCAAGTGCTTAACATGCAAACTTTCACAAATGCAAGGAAATGCAAGGGAAAGCAAAGAGAGTCTTCTGCATAAATCAAAGATAATTTTTATACATTTCAAAAGTAGCAGATGACAAGCCTGGATGCATGTTAATGACATTTGTGTGGTAGCAGAACACAATCATAAAATTTGCAAAAAAAAATGGACTTTGTTTAATGTGACCTCAGTCCACTCACAACTAATTTCCAAAGCAAGCAGAGAATGCTAAAAGTCTCTTTCCTCTACACCAAACAAACACATTAGCGAAAAAACAGGTCTAAAACTGTCATAATTAGGGCCAAGTGTCACCTTCTGAATATCTACTTCAGAAAACTATCCAACTTGTGGAAATGTAAAAGCACGTCTAGTCATGAATTAATTCCCCAATTATAGCCACAGGTTAATCATAGAACTGGCAACTGTGACTTGGAATATCAATAGCTAGCACCTTCCCATGCTAAGTAACCTCAATTAACTAAAGAAAGTAAAAAAAAACAAACTGTAGTACAACGAGCTAGGCTTTAAAATTCTATAATAAGGACCCGTTAAATAAAAAAATACGAAAGATGATACAATTTTGCTTGTCTTATGGTTTATTGAAATATTAATTTACATTATACTGGCTTAATAAATACTACATTCAGACAAAGGATAACTGATAATTCTTTTTTGAAATATTTTCACAATTCTCCTGTAACTGGAGCAAAGACGCTTTGAAACTGGAAGGAGGAATCTATACCAATTATTACACATAAAAAAAAAAGGATAAAATCACCACAGATGCAACTGTACTAGAACCAAATATCTTGTTTTGCCAGAATGCATTAATAAACTATGGAAATGTGAGGCAATCCCAGATAATATAAAAAATATATTATTTGGGTATAGCATTGGTCTCCACTTGCATAACCTGGGATAAAACAATTTTAAAATTATGTTCTTGTATGCCTGTACATACCGATCAAAAAAGTGTTGCATGAGTTCTTATAAACTGTTATGATGTACAGAACCTTCCACTCCCAAAATGTTTTGCCTCATCCCAAACTAAGATGCATCACTTTATATGTAGCTGGTATTACAAAATGACTTACTAGATAAAAAAAATACTCGAAACAATAGGAAACAGAAGACAAATATTTACAGACTTCATTAACTACAGACCAACCATTTTTGCCACTGTGATGATGAGTTTTGTTTTCTGACCCCCTTCCCTCCAAAGTTTTAACATTTACCCATTTCAGTTGTTTTTTTGGAGACTCTCATTAGATACTGTTTTAAATGAGCTATTTTGTGTTTCTCCACCCAGTACCTACAGCATATGTTCTGCATGCAAATTTTCAGCCAGATAAAAAGTAGAAAGTGGCTCTAGTGTCCCAAGTACGCACAAATCAGGTCAGGTATTTTTAGGAGTAGAGCCCATCTGACTACATAAAATCATATACAAACAGAGGCCCGATAAATACATGTAAGGACAGAAGTGAGATGCAATTAACCAACTCTTAAATCCATGATGAAAAAGTTTTAGCTGCTGCTCAGCAGATTAGGCCAATGAGGAAAGACAGAAAGAACTCTATTTGCCCCTGAGGGAGATGTGGATTTTTACAGAAGCTCTTTAAATAAATGAATAACAAATAGGTAGATAAACAAGTAGACAGACGGATGGTCTGAACATACACAACAAGAACTATAAAGGAAAAAAATTAAAAAGAAAGGAAACTTCTGACTTGGCAGCCACAGTGAGGTGTTATAAAGGCATATAGCTGTTGGTATAAAGGAGACTTAGGAGCGTATCTTGACACACTTCTACTGAATAATTCTTTGGCTGAAAGCACTCAGTGTATCATAGAGAGGAAGTACAGCATTTTTCATAATGGTACTGTTTTACTTTAATTCTCTCCTTTGAAACTACTTCCAGGAGGTCCAGAGTGCATCCTGAGCTTGCCCTTTTAATCAGCTTGTTAATTCAGTGGGCCTTTCTCAAAGTGATCTTACCAGCCCAGCACACCACAGCATAAAAAAAAAAAAAAAAAAAAACAGTGGTCAACACATAGTTTCAAGTAGCAGGTGAGAAAGCTGTCACTTCCCCCATTAAAAGAATGCAGTCTCTTAAGGAAAAATAGCCTGTTCTGCCCTTTCCTATAAAGTTCTTCTGTGTTCCGAGACCAGTCCATCCTGTCATTAATGTGGACCCAAGTATTTGTAGGAGTGGATCATCTCTACATCCACTCCTTGAATAGTGCCTAGACATAGACACTCCGTACCTGAGAAGAAATGTGTTACAGTTGTCCTTCAGCATCAAGGATTTAAGCAACTGCAGATCCAAAAAAAAAAAAAATCCAGAAAGTTTCTAAAACATGGACTTGAATTTGCCATGAATCGAGCAGGACATTAAATTCATGCAAATGAAGTGTTCTGCAGACATACCCTGCTGTAGTAAACTGCATTGGAGTCTCCCGTAATGGAGAATAAAATGGCTCATACGGGAGCAACCGAAAAAAGAAATTATGAGTAAACGTACTGTATAGGTCCTATACGTCAGAAAATTGCTGGGTCACCACACTGCTCTTCAGTTAGCTAAATCTCTAGATCAAGTGGCCTAGTTATCCTAGAGATTAGTCTTGGGTATGCCAAACTGCATCCGACCCTGCAAATTGTCCTCCAACTTGCAGGGAAAACTTGGGGGGTTAGTTGCAGGATTGGCACTCCAGCCACTGTAAAAACTTCACGCAGCTCTGAAATGACAGATGGGACTCCTTTCTGCTCTCCGCAGGAGTAGCTCTGCTGCAGCCGCCCAAATGAAGGCTGCTCTCACTATGAAGGGGACAGGGGAAAGTTCTCGGTAGCCTCACCCCCATAGAGTCCAAACCGTCAGAGAACCAATGGGGCAAGGCCTGTTTCTGATCAGAACTGGTTTGGCACTGAGGCATCACATTCTACAGGGCAGCATTCAGGTCCCAATTTGAAGGTGGCCCATTCGGGTAATATAGAAGAATATATTTACGCTACTGTTGATTAACATGTATTAAGGAAGAATTATGAGCACACAAAGAGAGAAGTATACTTTATTAAGCACTAGCACTGTAAGGGTTAAACTGGAAAGGCTTATGCCTATATATTTTTTATATGTATCCGAATAAGCTAGAAACCACCAATATATTATAATCAAAGGTCAGGTATGCACAGAAGGGTGGGGACAGCAAATTCCTCTGTTCCAGACAGGGAATGTGAACTTGATGTTGGAAATATTGGTGGAAAGCACTAGACCAGTACTAAACGGGAAGAGGCCCTGTTAAGTGGATATGATGTATGGGGAAAGATGCTACACCCATTAAGCTGGGAAATACTGGTGGAACCAGTTGGAGGCAAGATGGCAGGGAATGGAATGTTGGGAGTCAGATGAAAGAGTAATTCATCAATACTTTGAACTCCTTCATAGCAGAAAAAACTAATTCATAGTTTAGAATGGTTTTTCATACTTTAGCATAATCCCAAATTTGAAGGTACCATAAAAAGCTTACATAACCATATAAAAATGCATCCACTTCATGGCACAACAAAGCCTATGGACTGTGTGCACACTTGAGGGAAAAAGGTGCAAAGTATATAATAACAATTTAAAAAAAAAAAAAAAAAAAAAAAAAAAACAGTACTTTGGAGCACTCAACAACCGGATTTCAAATACAATGCAGGCATTTTGAGAATATGAACATTGTCAAGTTACTTCAAAAGTGTGATTCTTAAGACATTTGTATACAGCTTTTATTCATTTCTTTTTTGAAAATGTTTACATTTACAAATGTAGGCTGCATTAGGAAAGAAGTTGTTTTGAGACAGCTTTTTGAAAATTATTGATTTAGAGTCAGTTCAAACACAAGATTAAGGTCAAAGTCAAACTAAATAACAGTTAGTACAAAAGGTCTGCCAAAGTTTAGTGCATACAACTCTGAGAATAAATAAAACATTAACATGAATAGGGTATAAAAATTTCACTCAACAAAAAAACAGGTATTTTAATCTGATAGCTTGTTTAGTAGTGAAATATGCAATAAAAGAAAACTCCACATAAGATGCCCATGTAAACACTATTGAAACTCCAAGAATACTACTCTTCGCACTTCTATGAGAGATTTGCTGATAAGACTGTGTACTGCTGTGTGAAACACAAGTGTACTGGTGTCTCACCAAACAAATATGACAGTTTCATACATGAAAAAGTTCATAATCTCTGCAAGATGTACTATTGCAATAAACAATGTTTTTGAAAATACTTCCTCTATGCTTCCCAATATTATGAATATAAATTTAAACAAATCCAAATACTTTTTTTTTTTATTATTATTTTTTTTTTTAGCTTTTTCTCTTTTAATCCATAAAATCTGTACCACACTACCATGCATATATGCTTTAAAAAGAGAAGCAGTTGCTACAGAGAATTTTATTTCTCAAATAGGACTATGCTAGTGTGCAACATCTGCAGTAAGTAAAGTCACATAATGAATGGGTTTTAAGCTGAATTTTACATTGTGAAATTCCGTTAAAAATTTTTTCAAATGTTTAAACACTAGAATCTCTGAAGCCTACGAAAAAAGTTGTAATCCCGGGCCACCTTAAATTCCTTCACACCTCCTCATCAGCATCTTTATCTTGGAAAGTGTAGATCAGAATTGGCAGCATGCAGCCTGCTCACTCATACTACCCACCCAGACAGCTCGGAATGAGGTCTCTCTTTGAAATACCCTTCTTTAGATTTCTTTCAGTTTTTCCAGAAAGGTTTCATGGACGTTTTTTTTTGGGTTGTCTTAAGCGTGTCCAAGCTGGTGTGCTATCAATTAACCAGGGGCTGTTAAATCCATTAAGATATTATTTGTGTTATTTTGGGCTATACAAAAATACAAGTTTTTTGTTGTTGTTGTTATTAATTCATTCTAAACATCCAACTAGTAAATGTGGTTAAACAACCATTTTTCAAATTCGGTGTAAAGAGGCTGCCACTGATACCACCTTAATTTAATATACTTTTACTTTACTAAAACCAGTGCAAAGGCAATGCTGGAGTATGGGATAACAAGGAAAATGCATTGTGGTATCCTACACTAACACTGTTTGCAAAAGGACCCATCTTGCTTAACTGAGGAATTTAATCTACCTTTCATAACTCAGTGTGAAATGGATTTGTTATAGTACCTTACATTGGAAATAAAATCCTCACTATGTCTTACTTTTTTAAACAGTTTAGAAGGTTGTTATTGTAAAATAGTTCACACTAGGTTTTTTCTTGAATTTTACTGTTAAATAATCACATTGGGCTTTTGGTATATAGCGTGAGTATGGAAAACAGTCATTTTTTTTGCTTTTTTGGAACATAGTGGTTGTACCTACATACTGTATTACTTACGTGAGAGTCTTCTTCACTGATTATGTTACCATATGCACTTTGATCATTTTAACAAATTTAACAAAAAAAAAAAAACTTTTCTACAGTTATGATACTCTATCAGTCACCACTTCATCAGAATTTTACAGTGTTTTCTCAGTCATACACTAGCCCAATATACTAAATGTGGTTAATTAAAAACAGTATTTCATTGTTTGATATACAGTAGAAATGTATATAGTGAAACTATTACATTTAAACACACAGAAGAAAATGTCTAATCCATTAAAATTAAATCATTAAATCAAAGATGCACACAAAAAATGCAAATTAAAATACACAAAGTCTTATTGAAACTGGGTAAAGATACTGTATATCCATATTAAAAAAAAATGGAGAAATTAGTGTTTTAGTTTGCAGTATGTTTTACAGACAGTATGATGTCTAGATCTTGGTGTTATAAAATGTCTATGCTAAATGTGATTGCTACTGAAATTGCTCACATGTGATATGAAGAATTATATGATGACTAAAGAACTACTTTATATTACACAGAAAGAAAAGGTAAATTCAAATTTTGGAGAACTTTTGAGGTTTTCTAAAAGAAATTGAATGTCCTTCTTTGACACAACTTAAAACTGACCAAGCAACCTTTGGAAACTACCTTAATGGAATTGTTGGCAAGATCTCAGGAGATATAGAAACCACTTTATAGACAACACCAGTGCATTCTTAATACTGGAGGAGCCAACAGATATTGCTTGTAGCAAGCAGCTCATTACTTACATAAGGTATATAATTATTAACTTGTCAAAACTCTGTGATTGTGGATGGAAAGGAACAAACAATGCAGTTTGATGAGAAGCAGAAATGTATACCAGTAGCACATTATACTGATGTAGCTGCTGTTCAGAGAGTTTGCCAACAAGGAGTTGTTTAAAAAGGAGAGAGAGAGAGAGAGAGAGAAGACAGCGTCTATATATGTATCAAGAAATAATTTAATCCTTAATTAGTAGCAGTGCATTGTGTAACTAAACGAATTGCCCTTTCTGCAAGTGGTGCAGTTAAGTCTGTAAAGAAAGTAAACAACCACCAATTTCCTTTTTTGCTCCAGTACCTCTGAAGCAATTCGCTTTATGATTTGCATCAGAAATAGGCGGGAGATTAAGAACTGAATTTTACTCAACTGCATACACTGATGTGGCTATCAATTAAAAAGTGCAGCGACAACTGTATACCAATCAATGAAAGTTAAAAGAGCTAAAACATGCAGCTGCCACGCACACGCAGGATTCTGACAAACCTAAAGTCCTTATTGCTATCATTCACTTTAAATTTCTTGCACCTGATGAAAGATAATCTGATGCATGTATTCAATCTCTCAAGGCTTTTTCAATGGAAAGCCTCATCTTCACCATAGGCCAGTCTATGGTTCAGGTTATTTGCCTACTAATACCATGGATCTTTACACTTGGCTGACTGATTTAGAGCTGAAGAAAGCTGTAGCTGTCAACAAGCCAAGTGCGAATTCAAGTCTTTATGTTAAGAAACTTGAAGAAAAAAAAAAAAAGTCAAATATGAGTGCAGAGGAAGCAGTTATAAAGTGGAAACTAATGATAAGGAGCACAGAGCAGACAGGTCAAAACTGTGGAATACCAAGAAAGGTAAATCAAAATAATGTCTATAGTTTTTTTTTAAAAAAAGTTACTGATCTGTAGGACAAAGTGGGCTTAGCCCATTCTCCTAGGCATTTTAGTGACACACAAGGCCGGATAAGATAGCAGATTTAACAGGAATGCAGAAATCCAGTTTCAACAGCCCACCCAATTGCATTCCACAGCAAGTAGCAGAACTGCAGTCCATACCAAGATCAGCCTTGTACTTCACCTGATAGAAAAGATGTAATTCAGAGATAAACTGACATCTTTGCAAAGGACCTTTCAGATCAGAAGGTGCTAAATGAACAACCAAGATCGAACAAAACTATGATTCAACACATGACAACTGTGATGGACAAAACAACACGTCTATCAACAGGTGCTGGATCAATAACTGGAAATGACCACAACCCAACTCAAGAGGTTACACTTTCCTTCAAAAACTAGCTACTTTAATTTCTCCATGCTTGCACTCTTTGAAAGTCGAGAACTTCTCTCTAAAACCAAAAAACTAATGAGACCCTTTCTCTTTAGGGAGCTGAAAGTTGACAATCCCTTCTGTTTGTGGACCTGAAAGCTGAGATCAACGTTGCAAATCCGAGCCCTGTACCAGTAATCGAGACCAGTTTGAGGAGCTGAAATTCAGCAGTTAAACTCTTATGCCAGAAAGAGCAATGCTTTTCCCTATGAAGTTGCAGAGGGACACATTAAAAAGCCAGAGAAAAGCACAGCACACCACAAAAAAAAGACCACATCGCAAAAAGGAAGAGTACACTCCCACACACGAAAAACATGGCACCTGAACCAGGAAAAACAACAGCAACAACTCCACATCAGACACCATCCTTTAAGACTTTTTTAAAGTCTATTTTTAAAACTGTATATTTCCATCACTATGTCATGATACATTAAAACTCTAAATATTCTGTGAACAACAAGCCTTTTCTGCATTTTAAGTTTGTCTTGTCTGCCTTGTGTCCTGTCTTCTATGTCAATATATGTGCAGTTATAATTTTTTTTATAATTTTTTTTTTTCAATAAACTGTGTTGTTCTGTTTCTTCAAACGAGTGTGCTTTAGTTGCCTTGACAAAAAGTCGAACTGCCAAAAACCATCTCCTACAACAAAGGAGTGTAAGGTAAATACAGTAGGAGCCTTACCAAACTATTGAATTAATTACCGGCACTGCAGAAGTCAAAATTGATAATTAACTGAATTAAAACCCTTGGTGAGCAAGTTAAATTCTCACCTTTCCATTGGGTGTTGGACAAAGACAGCTATATGGTTTCTGTAGTTTACAAGCGGAATGACAAGATTAAGGAAGAAATATGACAAAGACAAGTCATTAGAGTTAGGCATGAAAGCTGAATTTCTGATCATTTCAAGCATAAATTTTAAGATTAGGCCATTTAATACACAATATGAATCCCGTGCACAAATGATGAAAGCTTAATTGTGCTCTACATTTTAATGGGGAGTTCCCCACCACTTTTGAAAATTAATTTCAAGTCTTGCCTTAACATGAAATAGAAATTAGGCATATGTCCAAAACTATTTGTGGCTCTTGGAATACCTGTAGGAGATGTTGAATCCTGTTAAGTTGTAGGCTGCATCACTGAAGAAGTGCAGAAGGGCATAGCCTGACTTGGAAACCACCTCTGGTATAGTCTCATTTGCATATTTCTCTGGAACAATAAGCCCACTACAAAGAAACAGATAAATACTTGTCAGAGAAATAAGATAATTTACTCATTCTAGCATCAATGTCTTCAGTTAAAACTATTAGCATCCTTTCTTTTTTCTATAGTGTAATTAAACACAAAGTAGGTCAAAACAATGTTTGCTAAGATGTTTTCACATGTAATTAAACATTTAAAAGACAAATGTTTTAGCTATTGCAGATTTAATACAAAAAAGGCATATTTTACACTTAAGAGCATTTACAGTGAACTACCTTTAACTTTTTCCATGTCATCTGAATAAACAAATAACCTTTATAGGATTGTGATTGGGCTGGGCCCAAACATGCTTAGCTTTAGCTAGATTACCTGCTCTGAAGTGCATGTGGTATGTCTGCTGTCAAGACCCCAGTAGTGGAAGCACCTTGCAAGAGGATGTGATCAGAGGTGTATATGGTACCTGTCATGGTTTCAGCCATAAAATCAGATGGTGGAAACAAGCAACAAGGGAAGCTGTATAATATTTAAACAAAGAAGATTTCTGTGCAATATCACCACAAGGGTCTCCAAAATTTGAAAACAGGAAGGTCAAAAAGCAGCAGCAGTTAAAAAAGAAAGTCTGCAAGTGGTAAGAGTATACAAACAAAACTGAGAATGACTTTAGGACTTAAGGTAGACTATTAGGTGAGAAACGGATGCTTCCAGTAAGTGTGAAAAACATTTACCAAAACTGAGGAGAATGCTGACAAATGGAGGAAGCATTGCCTGGGGGTGACAGAGATGGTCAATACCCCTCAGTTGTAGCAGTGCCCTAAGGCTAGTTAAGACCTTGATTGAGGTCTAGACTGGCCAGATTTCTATGTATACATGGCAATTACCTTGACTAAACAGAGGAAGCAGCAGTTCTGAGAACCCTGTACTGGACATGTAGGTGAAGAGGGAGGTAACTATTTGGCTAAAGCTCTCAGTTGACCACTTAGTACACATCTCTATTTTCATAAATTCTGGGTAGTGAGTTAAAGAATTTGATCTGAAGTTAAAAGGCCAAAACATGATATCTGCACAGGATTGTTGGACTCTCTCCCTGCCATAATATGAGATGCCCAACAATACTGGAGGACTACCAAGTAGAGCTACTGTTGCTCTGGATGGATAGGAGCCCACAGGAATGGTTTGGTGCTTCTCAGGTACCTCCTTCAGAGGGTGGCCAAGGTAAAATGGAGAACACACTGGGAGATATTATATCTGTTTACAAGCTCAAAAATTAATCTTGTTTGGGTGATTGGTTGGCTGAAACACATTCTTGAGGATGACTGTTGCCTACTCTGTTTATATCAGCATGTTTCCTCCCTGGCCCTCAACAAAACAGAAATTGACAAATGAAATAAAAAATTATTAACAATAATTAAAACAACAATTAAGCCGTTTTTTTACTTTTAGAAATATTCAGGACAATGTGATTCATTTGTTAGAAAAATCCAGAAATGTTTCTTTAAATAAATTACTAAAAAAAAAAAATCAATTGTGTTAAAAATTACAAAGAA
This sequence comes from Erpetoichthys calabaricus, assembly GCF_900747795.2. NCBI lineage: Eukaryota > Metazoa > Chordata > Cladistia > Polypteriformes > Polypteridae > Erpetoichthys > Erpetoichthys calabaricus. Next base: position 36,746,678 of record NC_041398.2, on the reverse strand, counting down.
ATTCTTACTCATGCTTGCCCCAAGTAAAAGCAAACTTCATGATGACAGAGCTGAAAATTGAGGGGACGTTAGTATGCAGTAAAAGTACATACACACAGTGATACTATTAAGACCACCTGTATGCACTATTAATTCACTACCTTAAAGCTTTAAAAAGGGAGAAAATAACTAGGTTTGACTTACAAAAAAATAAAGCAGAAGAAACAAAAACATATACATCACATCAATGTATCTGGTTAATGCAGTTATTCAAGATATTTTACAAGATCAGGAAAGATTACAACCGATTTACAGTTATATTATTATGTTGCCAACAGGCATGCCGTTAGATTAAGTGACCTGCACACACACAAGATATACAGTATATTGAGGTAGATGTGAGAATTAAATCATCAGACTTAAAGGATAAAATTTCAATTAAGACACATGCAATTTGAATGTGACCTACATTTGAACACTAGAATCAGAATTGCCTACAAACTAATTTTAACTTAGCTGTTTATATTACCTTCATCATAACATTGCATTGAAAATTAGGGTGAATTATAGTATCAACTCAGCATGCAGATGGAATGAAAGCAAAGTGGTGAACTTAATAAAAATGAGGTGACTGCCACTCAATAAAATAAAAAACAGAATTTCTGAGAGAAATTATGTCTCATGTGTGTATTTGGAATATTCTTTAAAATCTAGATTAGGAAGGCCCTAAAAAGCTCTCACTATATAGTGGCATGCAAACGTTTGGTCACCCTTGCTTAAAATGTTTACTACTGTTAATAGTTAAGTGAGAAAAAGTTGACCTCATCACCAAATGCATAAAGTTAAAGATGACACAGTTCTTTCGTATTTTAAGCAAAATGACCTTTTTATTTCCATCATTCACAGGGAACATGTCATTCGTCGAGGGTAGAATGGATTCAAATAAATACCAGTAAATTTTGGAAGCAAACATCACACCATCTGTAAAGACATTGAATTTAAAAAGAGGATGTGTCCTACAACAAGATAACGATCCAAAACACACCTCAAAATCTACAATGGAGTACCTCAAGAGGCGGAAGCTGACAGTTTTGTGATGGCCCTCACAGTCCACTGACCTAAACAATATTAAAAATCTGTGGATAGATCTCAGAAGAGCAGTGCATGCAAGATGGCCAAAGAATCTTGCAGAATTAGAAGCCTTTTGCATGGACAAATGGGTGAAAATACCCAAAAATAAGAACTGAAAGACTCTTAGCTGGCTACAAAAACCATTTACAAGGTGTGTTCCTTGCCAAAGGGGGTACTACTAAGTAATGACCATGTCAGGTACCCAAGCTTTTGCTTCAGCCCCTTTACCTTTTTTTGGTAAATTAAATTAGTTGAGTAAATTAAAATATTAAACAAATGTGTCATCTTTAACTTTATGCCTTTTGGAGATCAGTTCATCTTCTGCTCACTTAACTATTCACAGTAACAGACATTGTAAGCAAGAGTGCCCGAACTTTTGAAAGCCACTGTAAACATCTAAAAATGCATGTAGTAGTTTCTCAGGTTAAGAATCATCTCTCTGACTTATGGAGATTCAAGTCTTCATAGTGACCATGCTCCTCTTATACTAGAGTTCAAATTATTATGCCTCACAAAACCAACTTCTGACAACAGCTAAGCTAATGAATATTTAAAAAAATGGATCATTACATAAGTTGATATTTTGTTAGGGGACCACAGGACAGAATTTTAATCTCTGGAGATGTTATTAACCTTAGGGTGCAGGAAAAGCACTCAGTACCTCCAATGAACTGAATATGGTATATTGCACATATTTGGATTCTGTCCAAATATATCCAGTACATGGATTTATTTGCTTTACACTAGTCCAGAATCCTCAGTACATAAAGGTAATATAGAATTGTATTACAAACTACAATGTGGAACCCAACAGGGTGCCCATTAACACTATTGTTTTATGTGATTGCTATTAAACCTCCTGATTTCATCTTCAGAAGCAGTCAGAGATAAAAGGGATCATTAGGGAATGATTGAACAGCAAATATTTCCATAGGGTGATAATGTCCTATGTATTTTAGACCTTAATGCATCTTCTCCGCTAGTATTAAAAGTACAGTACACAGATATTATAATCTGTGTATACAAAACCAATCTGATAAAGAGCTTCCTTTATAAAGTAAATTTTCTCTTATATTAGACCACGCTAGATCACCTCTGATTGTAACAGCATAGTTCAAAAATATGGGAATTATTACAACAACAAAAAAAACACACACACAAAGATTACTTTAAACATAATTTTGGTAATGTGACAAATAAAGTTTCACAAAATATTAATAGATGGTTCTCCCTTTATTTCGTTTAGTCACAAGAATTAATATTGTTAAAATGACTGTGTGGGTGTGTGTGCCCTGCAGTGGGCTGGCGCCCTGCCCGGGATTTGTTCCTGCCTTGCACCCTGTGTTGGCTGGGATTGCCTCCAGCAGACCCCCGTGACCCTGTGTTAGAATATAGCGGGTTGGACGATGACGGACTGAAAATGACTATACTCCAAGAGATTTTTTTTTTTATCTCATTAAGAGAAGCTCTATATACAGTAATCCCTCCTCCATCGCGGGGGTTGCGTTCCAGAGCCACCCGCGAAATAGGAAAATCCGCGAAGTAGAAACCATATGTTTATATGGTTATTTTTATATTGTCATGCTTGGGTCACAGATTTGCGCAGAAACACAGGAGGTTGTAGAGAGACAGGAACGTTATTCAAACACTGCAAACAAACATTTGTCTCTTTTTCAAAAGTTTAAACTGTGCTCCATGACAAGACAGAGATGACAGTTCTGTCTCACAATTAAAAGAATGCAAACATATCTTCCTTTTCAAAGGAGTGCAAAGCAAGCAGTCAAAAAAAAAATCAATAGGGCTTTTTGGCTTTTAAGTATGCGAAGCACCGCCGGTACAAAGCTGTTGAAGGCGGCAGCTCACACCCCCTCTGTCAGGAGCAGGAAGAGATAGAGAGAGAGATAGAGAGAGATAGAGAGAGACAGATAAAAAAAATCAATATGTGCCCTTTGAGCTTTTAAGTATGTGAAGCTCCGTGCAGCATGTCCTTCAGGAAGCAGCTGCACACAGCCCCCCTGCTCACACCCCCCTACGTCAGCGCAAGAGAGAGAGAGAGAGAGAGAGAGAGAGGGAGAGAGAAAGTAAGCTGGATAGCTTCTCAGCCATCTGCCAATAGCGTCTCTTGTATGAAATCAACTGGGCAAACCAACTGAGGAAGCATGTACCAGAAATTAAAAGACCTATTGTCCGCAGAAACCCGCGAAGCAGCGAAAAATCCGCGATATATATTTAAATATGCTTACATATAAAATCCGCGATGGAGTGAAGCCGCGAAAGGCGAAGCGCGATATAGCGAGGGATCATTGTATTAACAAATCCTTACTTAACACAAAATTGTAACCCCAGTCATCTGGAATTCAAAATGACCTTGTATTAAAAAAAGGCTGACACAGAACTGGGATAAAAAAAGATAAGCAACGGAGGAAGACTTTTAGAAGAGAATGGAGAAGCACAGTCCAAGCAGAACTCACGTGTGTCAAAACACCATTGCCCAGAAATTCTGAAGTGGGTGATGAAGCCAAATAAATCTGTTACAGGTTAAGTGTAGCTTTTTAAATGCAGATCTCAGTATTAGTGATTATAAGGTTTGCTGTGACAAACTTTCATTGCTCCTCTCAACCCACACTACTACAAATATAATGAACACAAACGTGTTTCAAAATCATGGCAGACTCTCTTCTTTATATATTTAATAAGCTCCTCTTAAAAAGTAAACCAGCAAGCCATACTAGACCCACCTTCTTTTGAAAGGCAAATTTCCTCTTTCTAACTTTAAAACTAAGAAATGCTCAATTCCATGCAGAAATGAATGATATATACTATGCATGAACATACAGTAGTGACCTTAATGTTTCCCCTGCATTTGAAACCAAACCACTGTCAGTGATACAGATGGATAAACACGCACATCTTGTATAGGTTAAGTTACTTCTCACGGCTTACATAAATGTATATTCAAGTTAATGTTTACATAATCTACTTAAAATAAACTAAACTCATTCATTCAGCTAGCAATTCAGACTGATGCAGGCCCCTGGGCCATAGTTACGCATTAATTTTTCCAATGTCATGCAGTTTAAGTCTCACCTTTGATAAATTATTGTGTTGTGCATTGAACCCTGCATACCTAAAAAAACTACCATTGTACACAAGTTATCATCAAACAGCTATTTTTAACAGCTTGCTAGACAGTGCCGTAATGTTATGTGTTTATTCAATAAATGGCATAAAATGAATAGCTGTGATATCTTTATTTTTTTCTTTTTTAGTCAAATCACCAGAATACCAATTTAAACATTTCGAATTGGCTTCCTTTCCATCACAAGGACCATACAGGTTGCAAGAAAAAGGCAAGCAGTCTACATTGAGACCATGCTCAGTATAAACAGTACAAGGCACACAATCAACGTCATCTGATACCAATGTGCTCTGCAGCTTGTTTGCCAAAGGAAACTATTAGTTTCTTGAACAAGCAATGTTGAGAAGAGCTTGCTTCCTGGTGCCCAAGCATTGCATAAGGGCTTTAGGAAATTTACTTAGTCACTTATCTGAAAGCAAGAACAGAGATGGGAGGTAATGTCTGAGAGCACAGTTCACAAGCCTTAAAACTCCTCAAAGAGAAAATAAATTAACTGCAGATTCTTACCTTACACAAGTATGTATAACTTTATAACTGAATAATAAACCACTTACTTAAAACAACAGCATCTACCAAGAGTTTATCTGTTTGTGTACATATATCAACGTATATTGATTGCTGCACTTTGGTCATTATAAATAAAGTCTTTTTTGTTTATATTTGCACAAACAAAGCAGTTTTTAAAATTCAGGTTAGAAATGCCATCAAAAAAATAACACTTAAGTAGTATAATTACTTATTATTTGCCTGATGCCAACTTGCAACATCTGATATACAATTGGAGATGTATATATATTTTTTTTTAGTTCTGCCATTGGTGCACTGGCAAGTCAAGTGACTTGCTCATGTTCGCACAGTATAAGTAGCAGGATTTGATCCCATAACCTCAGGGTTTACAAAACTGATTACTAAACCACACTGTCTGCCTTAACAAGGAAACTAATGATTTAGAACACAAAGTTGATGGTTTAGCATTTGCTATTTGAAAACGGCAATGCTTAGTTGATTACATAATTATCAGTAGAGAACATTAGGTTTCAAAATTTAACACGAAAATGTGAATTCAACTTTTGTTTTTTAATCACTTGCTATTAAGCTACTCATATTGGTAGAATGAAAATAATTTAGTACTGTTAACCATAAATGGTATAAACATTAAATAATTGGGGACTTGGATATTAGTTTATCTAAGCTCCCACGATCATTTTGATTGTCATTCAAACTTAAGAGTTTTCATTGTCAACAAGACTTTACCAATCAATCTTAACGTCAAATACCCTGGCATCTGTGAAGCATTTTACTTGAACATCTAATTGAATGCATTAATCATGAAAGTGTGATCAGGCAATACATGATTCAAATTTTAATGTGCCCTTACATTAAAGGAGAAGTAAATTTCTGAACTGGCCCCAAGGGTTCCACTATGTACATTACCAAAACCTATCAAGAAGTGCAGGGAAGGACAGTGTTAAAATAAGATGTAATACTGCACAAAGTATATATACATATATATACAACACACATAAATATAAGTAAACAAACAAATGTGCACATATTAACTACTACTACTACAACAAATAAAAGAAAAAAACCACATTCAAGGTCATCAGATCATAAAGAGTTAAATAATAAGGTGTACTCTAGAAGTCATGCAGGTGTAAAACTGCTTAAACAGTCAAAAGGTGGAGGTGTAACAAAATGACAAAAATAGACATGGAGTATTGTCATGGGGTTTCAAGCTCATCTGAATGGGTACCTTATATATGAAAACATTTAAGTTAAATTTCATCAGCCATTTCATTTATCTATTCTTCTTTTCTTAATAAATGGATACAACATTATTTGCTTCCGAAGTCTACTGAACGGCTGCTACATATCTACTATAATGTGAAAGTAACTAAAGCTCTGTGGAAACAGACACAGTACTCTCAAAAACAGCAGAGTATGCACAGAGGACAGCAAACTGCCGTCACAGATAAACTTTAATGTATTTACTAACAGCATATGTAAGAGAAGTACATGACATACTGCTTTTACCAAATGCTTACTGCTCTTACATTCTACCACAGATGCATGTAGTACTAGGGTGTTATACTGTGTTAGCTATTACGGAGGTAATGACAAGTCAAGCAAAATGACACCTTTTATAAGTCATTTTGCTTGACTTCTCATTACCACAGATGCATGAATTCATAAAATGTTTTGTCTGTTCTTAGAGAAAATTTAGTCAAGATTTGTTACACCAGGATATTTTTTTTGTTGTTTTTTTTTTCCATGTCCCATCTTCTAGATCACCGCTTAACGCAGTGGGGTTCATCATTTTTTCCCCATACCTGGCTTTTATTTGGCTACTGGAAGATATGTATAGCACTACAATTTTGCAATGAAGGAAGAAGGTTTCAGAAAATGGATAGCTAGATGCAGGAAAAGCAAGGTAACTTACCACCAAGGAAATTAACAGACACAATCAAATCTTCAGGACTGGGTGTTTGTATGCCGTCAAGTTGGTGAAAATATGGTTCCCCAGTGTGCGACACCAACTATCAAACATGGAGGATGAAGTGTGATGTTATGGGGTTCTTTTGCTGGAGGCAGAGTTGGTGACTTCAACAGAGCAACTGGTATTCTGAATCAAAAGGGTTACCACAGTTTGGCTATTATATCAGCTAAAGGTAGCTACTTTAATGAATCAAAAATGTGAATAAAATTTTGTACACTTAATGATTATTTGACTTTTATTTGCCATTGTCTATTCATTCTATGCCTTGATTTTATTAAACATTAAGATAAAAAACTGTGTGCATTTCCATAAAATCAAAAAATTGAGGTGTTCTAAAACTTTTGACTGGTAGTGTAAATGGCTGTGTTTTGTTAGAAATAGGGTTGATCCAAGTAAATTTTTAATGGCCAATACCAATCACTGATGTTATGTTATTAGATTGGTTAACTCCTGTTTATTTTTTCTTCATTGCTTTAAAAAAAACTTTCACACTAAGCCAAAACCAGATGCAGAAAAGCCTAATGTTCTATATTAAAAGTGTTACGTTAAACTATATCATAAACTATATTCTCACACATTGATGCAATTCATTGATATTGACAGTTAAACACTGCATGTACAGGTTAATTGCACTAGTTTTTATTTTTTGCTGTTAAAATATACCTTTACTCTCTTTACAGTTTTTTTTTTTATCCCCCCTGTGTACCAGCTATACATTTGTATTTCTTCAGGTGTAATTATAAATATGTGTAACGATTCCCCTAAATTCAAAGAGGGCAACATTACATTGACAAGAAAATTGTTAAGCTCTTGTTAGCACATTAGACCTGGCTGTTCTGCCACTTCTCCACTCTAAGCTTGTTATTAAGCAAAGACAGAAAACAAAAGGAAACAACATAAAAGAAAAATTTACATACATAGATATATTTTAAAATGGAACAATTACATACGTTTACTTTATACAAGAGCACCAACAAAATAAAGTCCCCTTTAGCTGTCGCTTGAGCAAATTCCCATCCTATACACATAGGAAATCCATCAAAATAGGGATGCACCGATACCACTTTTTTGGAAAACGAGTACGAGTACTTGCATTTCAGTACTCGCCGATACCGAGTACTTGCCGATACCGAGTACTTAATAAAAACATGATTTAAATTTACAGGTAACAGCTTTAGTCATATAATTTAACAAAAAAAACAAGAAACTCTCGTCTATCCACTGGGAGGTTAGGCTAATTAGCGACACGGGGCTAACACTGCTTGTCCAAATATCCGTGGTGAAACTAAACGCAGAGTAGGCTTGCAGTAGGCTGTGGATATGTTTTTTCACGGAGTCGTGTAGTTTAGGCAGCTCCGTGTCAGTCATGTAGCGGCGGCTTGGGACATCATATCTGGGCTCCAGAACATGGAGGAGACGCAGGAATCCCACATTTTCTACCTCCGAGAGTGGCTGGTCACTCAATGCAATGTACTCGATAATTGCCTGTGTTATTTTCACAGCACGTGAATTGTCTCTGGACATTTTCTCTCGTCTTGCAAGAGTTTGCTGCAGCGTGGGTTGTGTTGGTTTAGAAGCGTGGGTAAACTCTTTGTACTCATTGTCGTGTTGGGATTTTAGGTGCTTGATTAAATTACTTGTGTTAAATGCGCTACCTTTTGAGCCTACTCTGGACAATTTCGTTGAGCACAATTTGCAGTCCGCCTTTGTTTTGTCGTCTTCATTCACTTTGAAATAGTTCCACACAGCTGACATGTCTCGCCTCGCCTCCTCCCCGCTCTGAGCTGCAGCCGGGGCCTGGGGGCGGGCACTCGGCGCCTGTGATTAACCCCTTACACGCCGCTCAAACATAGACATTTCTCAGACCGTGGTATCGGTCCCCGGTATCGGGGGACTTTTAACGAGTACGAGTACTTTAGAAAATGTGGTATCGAGGCCTATACCAGATACCCGTTTCGGTATCGGTGCATCCCTACCTCAAAACAAACCAAATTACCTCTTTTAACTAGTAAGGATGACCCGTCCCAACAAACCTCCACATATACATACACAAATATACACAAAACACTTGAGACAGATGTATATCCAGACAAGCACGAGTCCAGATCCAATAATCCAACGTGTTATTGCCCGTGAAAGGAGGAGGAACGTGGGAAGAGGAGAGGCAGGAAAATTGATGATGGTGCTATTCAGAAAGTAAAAAGATGTCTCACATCTCACCCTCTGAAATCAGCAAGCCAAAGCGTATAACTAGTCTTAAAAAAAGAAAAAAGGTGTACAGGTGGCCACCTCACTAACCTTGTTCAAGGATCAGGGGGAGTTGTTTCTACCTTTTTCCCTCAGCATTGATAGTGTTCGTCACTACTTCCCTTGGTTTAAGTTTCAATTGCCACGCAGATCTACCGTTCCTCCTGATTACTTCCTTCTCACTAGTTTTGATTTTGGTGCTCTGACCCTTCATTGGCTACAAACCGGAACAGTTTCTTACGGACCTTTCCAGATCCTGTCCATGAAGGCAATGCAGTAAATCATTGCCTTGCAGTTCTAAGTCCTGAACTGTGTAAGGCTCCTCCACCTGAAACTGTGTGGAAGCCCCCCCGGCAACGACATGCAGCACACAAAAAACAGACAAGGTACAATACAATTCACATAAGAAGTATATGGCAATAATATGTGGCGGTGCTACAATGGATGACCATTTTAATTATGCAGTACTAGTTTTATTACTAAAACTTACACTGTATGACAAACGCAAGTAAACAGTACAAACCTTAAAAAAAAAAAAAAAAGCTGCCAATTTATCAAATTTTCATGAGATGTTTATCAAGAACATACAAGGCTAACATGCTTAAGCTTAAAAATAAAATGGACAAATGTTGCTGTTAAGCTTAACAAGCCTAGTTAATACTTAATATAAGCTTCATTTACCACACAAACTTAGGACAGGTAGAGCTCACTTTAATTAACACTAGAATTACCAGAGCCTATAAAAAAACTCGTAGATCCGTCCCACCTTAAATCGCTTCGCACCTCTCCATCAGCGTCTTTTGTCCTGTACAGTGGAACCTCGGGTCACGACCGTAATTCGTTCCAAAACTCTGGTCGTAACCCGAAGTAATTTTCCCCCATAGGATTGTATGTAAATACAATTAATCCGTTCCAGACCGTACGAACTGTATGTAAATATATATTTTTTTTTAAAGATTTTTAAGCACAAAAAGTTAATTATACCATAGAATGTACAGCGTAATAGTAACCTAAATGTAAAAACATTGAATAACACTGAGAAAACCTTGAACAACAGAGAAAACTAACATTGTAAGAATTCATGCTATAGCCTTACGAACCGCTCGCTGTAATCACTTTTTTTTTTTTTTTTTTTTAAAACGAGTTTTAAGCACAGGGAAAAACATGAACATTTGAAAAATCCATAATTTAATAAACAACCAAGAACAGTAACATTGCAACAATGCACGCTACTAACCGATCGCTGTAAACACTTTTTTTAAAATGAGTTTTAAGCACAGGGAAAAACACAGGGTCGAACCCATGAAGTTTTCACACATTATACACTTCATGTCTACATTTTGTCAATTATTACTAAAACATGAAAAACTATTGTTTTAACGATATGTTTACATAAACATGAAATGCATGCGTTCCAAATAACGATATAGTATGTATAAAAGGTGTCATTTTGCTTGACTTCTTACGCTATACAACTCTAAGCAACTGACACGCAGGTAAACAGACTTGAGCTGAGAAAACTGTGCGGCTGTGGGGGGATGTGATAGTAGGCTGCTTGCTGCTTATCGACACATTTACAGGACAAAAGACGCTGATGGAGAGGTGCAAAGTGATTTAAGGTGAGAATGAATCTACAAGTTTTTTCGTGGGCTTTGGTAATTCTAGTGTTAAAGGACAAAATTAAAATGTCTGAATTCATTAAAGAAGCTTTTCTTGTTGTTTATCCAATTAAACTGGATGACTCTTCTGATTCCTTTTTCTCAGTTTATTAGTCCACTTTCTTTACTGTAAAGGCTAGTATTCCGTGACTCTCACTCTCTCTTTCTCTGGTGAAGTCTGCACCCACTCTCTATTTACAGAACGTTCACCACAATACCTAGTGTAAATAAGCACCGAAACTAAATTACTATAAAAGTCAGAAAAGCAGTTTCTGAAAAAAAATCATTTTTGTGATGGGCCAATTTACTGATCAAGGATTTTATAGTGAAAAATCAGTCAATTTAGATCAGCAGCTGACTGATCAAAGCATCACTAGCAACAAAAAGGTTTCCTTGAATAAATTCTTCATCACTCAAGACTTGCATGATTAGTTCTTTTGCATTAATGTCTACAGGTTGTAAATGAGGTTGCCATGATACCTTTCATGCTCCACCTAATAATATTCTAGCTTTGTTCGATCAAATACCAATCTAGGCATGCTACTCTAGGTTACAACCTGGGACTTTTTGTTGTTGCAATGGTGGGTGAGAATAAACTTAAATACACAGCTGGTATTAACCCGTAAGCAACATAAAAACTGAGAAAGGAACGTTTCTTCTCAGTAAGGCCCAACCAATAATCAGTCACTTAAACATCAAGCATCAGTTTCAGTGTAACCAGCACCAATATTATGATGCTAAAACTCTCTGAAGCAAAAAAAAGTTGATTACTTTTATTTTTCTGTTGTAAAATGACCTCCGTTTGAAAAGCCATTCCTCTTGAATGATATGCACAAAGAAGGTAAACAACTTGAGCCTTAACAATATACTAGCCAACCCGTAGCGTAGCATATGCCACAATTATTTATTGGTGGGTGAACACTTCCTGAAAGACACAGTTGTCCAAATGGGGTGGGTTTGAGGATACGACTGTGAGTGAATGAAAAGATGGAACTCTGGAGACAGCAACATACAATTGTCCGTGACTGAAAACTGGTTTTGGCAGATACAGGCATATCGTTCTGAAAGTTTGTCCCTGTGCCTTATTAATTGTCATTGCAAAGGCCAATCTAACAGGAAATTGTGTGCGTGTAAAAGTAAAAGGCAAATTTGAATCTGATGGAGTCAGGGATATCCGGGGAATAAGGACAGTTTGTGAGGTAGGAGCTGCAATAGTTTTACACTCCAGTACGTTGCAGTGAATGCTGGTAACAGTCAGTCTAGTGCCATCACAGAGACTTCTTGCTGGCATGAGGTTTCTGAGAAGCATGACGACTGAACCTATTTTAATTTTGAGTTTATGCGGAGACATGCCAGTGGGAGTAAGACTGTTAAGAAGTTCTTCAGGGAATGAAACTTGACCTGCGGGATCGTCTGTGACGATGGAGGCAATACTGGTGAAAGTTACTTCGTCGGTAGGGATAAGTTTCAGTACTTGTTCATTAAGGTGTAGCGAGTCTTTGTTGGTGATGCTTAATATAGCTCGCGTACCGAGTTGTTCTGGAGTCACAGTTGAGAAGTCGATGTTGCCATATAGTTGTTGAATGGGATCAGAAATAAAAGGAAAACAATGAAGGTAATGGACATGGGAGGAGTGTTAGAGTTGGCGGGCGGGGCTCTGTCGTGCGTGCGTCTTGCTTGCCATGGACTTAGTGAATTATATAGATAGATATGCTTAACAATTGCATATGCTACATTCATCATCCCTGTTATAGAGGATGTCATTCATTCATGTACTGTTATACAGTACACAATGATCCTGCTAAAACTCCATGTTTTGCTAGCTTCCAAAAAGGTGTAAATTTACTACCAAAATGGTTACTGCACAGCCTACTCCTAGTGTACACAAGGTTTGTACTCAGTAACTAAGATCCTGTTTGTTTCAAGGGTTGAACATTTTATCCAGTGAAAAACAGCAGAAGTTTCACTTTCATACTGTTACACATTTGTCTGTGTATGTCTCAGAGCATCTTCATTTTGAGAGCTTACAGATAAGCATTTGAAACTATTTCAGCGTTTGTTTTCTTCTCAAAGTGATTTTTAAAATGCCCTGTGTCAACTTTTAAAAGAGTAGAGGTTTGGCTTTCTAAGGCGTAAAGACTTGCCACCGTATTGCAGTGACTGCTTGACAAATTCTCTTATTTGTCAAAAATTGCATGCCATGCTGCTATATTTGCCCACAACTGAATAGCTCATTTTCAAACTGGCAACTCCTTCTCCACAAACATAACTGCCTGCACATACTGTATTACTCTAACTCTTGAGCGAATCACACTTCAAATGCAAATAAGCTTACCAAAATGTCAACTTGTCAAATGAAGAGTCATTTTTTGTGTGCATCTTTGTCTTTATGTTATTAGTCCTTACAAAGCAGACTTTGTAACTAACACAGAACTATAATGGAAAAAATGTCTTTTTTTCTTTGTGTGACACCATTAGTGTATTACATGGTTGTTAATAGAGCTTTACACTGCAAAGAAAAGCAACTGAACGATAATTCCTGAACATGTTGCAATGAAAAAAAAAAAAATTGTACATGCAAGTCAAGAAACCGCACAATTTAAAAAAAATAAAAAAAAAGTTAACCCTTTTAAGGAATGGGTTGCTTCTCAGTGTATCATTTAATTTTATTCAGCTCATGAGCAAAACCAAGATCTGTTGGCTCTCAATCAGCTTTTATTCAAGACAATTACCAGTTTAAGTCATAATATTGGAAAGACATGGTGCCCTTATTTTGCCTATTATTATTAAAACGTACCCAAATTCCACTTTTGCTATGGTCACTCTTGTTTTCAAGCCTACTTTCTTTGCTTGTTAGAGTCTAGGAGATATGCAAATTTAAAATTTAAAGGTTCCAGTAGCTTGTAAAACAGGTACTCTCTCTTTCAAACATCAGAATATACTGTACCATGACATACTATTTTCTAAATGAAACTGGTAAAGCATTTAAAAACTAAAGCTGAATAATCTTATGACAAGCACACTCCTGGATGTATTTACAATAATAATCTACATTAAAAAGGTATGTGCAAATAAATCATTTCCATTTAATTCATTTCAATAATATATGCCTCTCTCAGGGTATATACTGTATGTGTGCACTTCATTCATTCACTAATCTCCTAAAATAAATCTTAGTTCATATTATCATCAGACAAGAGTACATAATGACTTTTTTGTCAGTTAAGTTTATGCTTCATATTTAAGTCAACATGGACTATATTATTACCTGTATAAGCACCAACAACTATACACTTGTGCCCATAGCAACTACACTGTACACTTGAAGAAAGTGACAAATATCAGACATTCTCTGTGGTTTGGGATCATTAAAAACACTATCATTAAACCTAAATATATATATAAAAACGTTAATTTTCTTTTCATTAATTTCCAAGAAAATCTAATACTTAAAAACATCAGCTATACCCATACAATATATATTGGTAATCGGTCATCTTGGATGCCCACATATCAGTATCATTATGGAACTAAAAAAAACATATCAGTCAGACCCTACTTCTCTGTCAGTCTTGTTAAGAAATAAATATTGAACTCCTCCAGTCTTTCCTCAAAGCCGTCATCTTGCACTCATAGAATTCATCATGAAGACATTATGCCTGCTTTATAATATGGAAACCAAAACTGCAGACAATATTCCAGATGTAGCCTCACAAGCACATTACATAGGTTAGTCATAACCTCTGTCTCTGTGTACACCAAAAAGCTAGTACTGAAGGAATATGAAATAAAATAGTTTTATTCAATGCATTTGTTTGAAAATTTAAAAAAACTGTTGATATACTACAGATACACATATAACACAGAGAAAATTCACGGACAATTTAAATTATTATTAATTTCACATAAAATGTTTTGAACACATTCTGATGAAATGACAGCTTGAAGGTTCAAGGAACATAATTACACTGAAGAGAATATGACTAATAAGTTTAAAAAATGTTTAACCAGCTAAGTAAGACTGAAGTATTAGTACATCTATAGTACTTTGCAAGTGCATTTAAACCTTTTTCAACATGCTAACTAAAATATACAAATCAAAGTACAGTAATCCCTCACTTATCGCGGGAGATAGGTTCCAAGGCCGACCGCGATAACTGAATTTCCGCGAAGTAGGGACACCATATTTATTTAATTATTTAACGTGTATTTGGACGTTTTTAAACCCGCCCTGTATTGTTTACAACCCACCCTTTACTCTATTAATAACAGGGACAACTGCTAAGCAATATGAAATCGGTAGATAAGTTTACACTTACTGTATAGCGAAGTACACGTAGCTATATATGACGTGATGATGGTGATGAATATGCTGCGCAGTAAAAATGACGATGATGAAGGTGATAATCCCCTGAATGCAGTAGCAAGAGCACGTTAATGCTGAATGAGTGAGATGAGACTTCCTGGTTAATGCAGCACTCCGTCGCTGAGCCAATCAGCAGCACACAGGAACTTAAGTGCGTGCTCTGATTGGGTAGATTCTCAGCCATCCGCCAATAGCATCTCTTGTATGAAATCAACTGGGCAAACCAACTGAGGAAGCAAATACCAGAAGTAAAAAGACCCACTGTCCGCAGAAACCTGCGAAGCAGTGAAAAATCCGCGTTATACATTTAGATATGCTTACATATAAAATCCGCGAAGTCGTGAATCCGCGAAAAGTGAACGCGAAGTAGCGAGGGATTACTGTACATACTAGGAGTGAAGTTTACTGATGTACAAAACAATCTGGATTTTTAACATAAAAAATGAAAAATACCTGAAATATAAGGAAAGTATAAAAATTGAAAATGCTTTAATGTAGGAGTTGATTATATTTTCAGGAAAGAACATAGTGTAGAAGTACATTTTCACTATATTGTACAAGTAAACCTGCTAGAACCTCGTTGCATCCCTCAACAAGGCATGGAACCAATCCTGAATAAATTTATATTATTACTACTTTTGACAACTTCTAGTGCTTTAAAATCCATTAATTAAATATTAAGAATATTCATAATTTGCAATGCCAGATCTGTGTGGGAACTTTCTTTACTAAAACATTTTTTGCCCTCCATTGATTAACACTGGGCCATTAAACATTTTTTTCCTTTCCTTCAGTGTACTGTCAAAAGCTAATGGAAGCTATGCTAATGGAATGGTACAAAGATCAAATGCTTCTTATTCCATTTTCCTCAGAGAACACAACTTTTTGCATTCATGTTTGATCTAGTGTTTGTTAAATAATAATTAATACAATAATTGAAAAAAACCTTTGTTAATACATCACAAAATTCAATCTTTCAAGACTGTACAACAGCAAAATCATACACTGCAAATCCACAAGCAAGAAGTTTGCAATGCAATCTCAGCAATCACCAACACAAACGGAGACAAAATCATTGACCATAAAAATATAATGCACACATTTAGAGATTACTATAATGAGTTATACTATAATGACTACTGAGTTTAAAGAAGACAAGAAACAATCTAATGCATTTCTAGATGCATTACAGGTACCACAAATAGATACTCTTAGTGCA
Source organism: Erpetoichthys calabaricus (assembly GCF_900747795.2). Taxonomy (NCBI): domain Eukaryota; kingdom Metazoa; phylum Chordata; class Cladistia; order Polypteriformes; family Polypteridae; genus Erpetoichthys; species Erpetoichthys calabaricus. The sequence goes on along the minus strand of NC_041398.2, from coordinate 36,730,439 downwards.
GAGAAATTGGATAAACCTCTGGCGCTATCAGAATTACTAGATGCTATAAAGTCAATTCAGAGTGGGAAAGCAGGGGGCCCCGATTGTTACCCTGCTGAAGTTTATAAGAAACTAGCAAAATACCCGCGCTTCGCAGCGGAGAAGTAGTGTGTTAAAGAGGTTATGAAAAAGTAAAGGAAACATTTTAAAAATAACGTAACATGATTGTCAATGTAATTGTGTTGTCATTGTTATGAATGTTGCTGTCATATATATATACATATACACATATACACACACATATACACACATATACAGATATATTATATATACATATACACATATATTTTTTATATATATATATATATATATATATATATATATATATATATATATATATATATATATATATATATATATATATACACATATATATACATACATACATACATATACACACATAGATGCACTTACAATAACATAGAAATCAATATAAACAACATTAACATCATTATCATATGAGAATATGAAGTAATATATAAGAAGCACATTTCATATAAATATAAATAATTAAACAGTAAAATCTTCTTGTATAATTTGCTACCGTGGCTTTTCGTTGGTCTGTCCAGGATATTTAAATCACCTGTAGCTTGCAAACTGTTTCACCTATTGACTTGAAATGTGGTACACATATAATACGTCACGTCTGCTATCCGCTTTATGGGTGATGATTGTATTACTCTTTTTATGTTTATTTTATTTTAGAATCAACTCCTATCTGCGCACACCAGGGCGGCCGTGGGCAGATGCGTATGGTGTATTCAGTCCATGTTATCGTGCATTGCGCTGTCACTGGTATTTTGATAAAAGAATTTGAACAATATATAAGAAGCGTATAAATGATTAAACAGTAAAACATTAACATTTAAGAAGTAAAGTTACATTGAGTACTACTGCAGTGCCTTCGGGTATACCTCATTTTTTCTTTGCCATTTACATGCTTAAATGTATACATTTTTTGGTGTACCTACCCGAGAACACGCGACATATAACCGACCGTGGGAGAAGCATGGATTTTAAAGAAGCGTTGAGTTCATCTGCTGGTCTCCCTCGTGGAATAACTGGTAATGTTTCACTAAAATCTACAGCGAGTAAAACGACATTACCTCCTTTTTTTTTTTTGTACGATCTCTGAGATGTTGCTTTTTTCGGTTCAAGGCTTCATAAGCTCTTTTATGTTCCATGGTGTACTTAATAAGTACTAATTATCCCAAACCATCATCTTTGAATGTTGCAAGACTTTCGCCTTGTATGTAGATCAGGGTAATTACATTCATTGCATTCCTAGTCTGAATCACAATCTGATTGTATGGGTGGTTACCTGGCACTGTAGGGTTGCCACCCGTCCTTTAAAATACGGAATCGTGCCACGTTTGACAATGAAATTGCGCGTCCCGTTTTGAATCAATACTGGACGGGATTTATCCCGTATTTTTGTAATCATTTTTTTTTTTTAAAGCAGCGTCTCATGAAATCATCCCACACGCATTTTATGAAGATGCCTCCTTTCCTACTTTTGATTGGGTAATACTTGATGTCATCGTTAGTTTGATTGGTGTTTTTAACTGTCCAGTGAGGAGGGCGTGTCTTTTAAGTACAGTCTGCAAAGTGTTGGCACTGAGATGTGGCGTCAGCGCCATACTTGAAGCCCCTAACGTTGCGGTCAGCAAGTCGGCTAACATCCGCCATGTGCCGTCTTTCAGTTGCGAGAAGCAGATCATAGAATGGTTGAAACTGTTGCCCCTAACGTTGCGCCACGGCGTGTGGTTCGTTTATACCTCGTGTCTTCTCATTAAACTTTTATCTCGCGAATATGTTATTGCAATCCGCAGCGGGAGCGTTTCTATAAACTTTATTTAAACTTACGTTTTACACCGTGGTTTGTTTCCCTTATGAACATGCTTGTATGCTTAACTCGCTCCGTTCTCAATTGTTTAATTAATTTTTTGCTCTTCGGTGTTTGCGGCTGTTCCTCCATTTCCCCCTACTTCGTTCTTTTATCTCGCGAATATGTTATTGCAATCCTTAACGGGAGCGTTTCAATAAACTGATTGAAAATAGTTTTGCATTTACCTTTTTAGTAAAAGGCGAGCTTTTAAGCCTGAGAAATCACCCCGTAAATGCACACGTTTAATTGGACATGTGTTAATATGTATGGTTACACAGTATTAAAAGACAGTGAACAACGTCAGTTACCTTTCTTCCCGCGTTTGATAAAAGGTGAGCTTTTAAGCCTGAGAAATCACCCCGTAAATGCACACGTTTAATTGCACATGTGTTAATATGTATGCTTACACAGTATTAAAAGACAGTCAAAAATTAACGTCATTTACCTTCGTTCCCGCGTGCGACTCGTGCTGTAAATCTCTTCCTTGTTTTTAGTTCACGTGATGACGCGATACGTGACTCCGCCTCCTCCATTACAGTGTATGGACAAAAAAATATGTTCCAGTTATGACCATTACACTTTGAATTTCGAAATGAAACCTGCCTAACTTTTGTAAGTAAGCTGTAAGGAATGAGCCTGCCAAATTTCAGCCTTCTACCTACACGGGAAGTTGGAGAATTAGTGATGAGTCAGTCAGTCAGTCAGTCAGTCAGTGAGTCAGTCAGTGAGGGCTTTGCCTTTTATTAGTATAGATTCTCCACTCAGCTAGCTCCCCTCTTATTAGCAGCATTTACAGAAGCTACAGACAATAAAATTTTACTTCAAACTTTTCGCCAAGCATTAATCACCGTTTTTCCTAAACAAAATAAGAACTTATTACAATGTGCATCATACAGACCAATTTCACATCTGGATAATGATGTTAAGATACTCTCCAAAGTTCTAGCTAGAAGGATGGAGAAAGTGTTGCCTTAGGTAATATCACAAGATCAAACAGGATTTATTAAAGGCCGACACTTAGCTTCCAATCTTCGATGCCTGTTTAATATAATATATTCACCCGCAAAGTCAAACACCCCAGAGGTATTATTATCATTGGATGCAGAAAAAGCATTTGATGATTGAATGGAACCACCTTTTCACAACAGTGGAGAAATTTGGGTTTGGCCCAAACATTTGTGCATGGATCAAACTACTGTATACCAATCCAGAAGCTTCAGTTTGTATTATTAGTAATTCAGACTACTTCAAATCAGAACGTGGTACCAGACAAGGATGCCCCTTGTCACCACTGCTTTTTGCAATCACCACTGAGCCACTGCCAGTTCACTATAGAAATGCTTATGAGTTAAAGGGGATTATCAGAGAAGGACTTGAACAGAAAATTTCTCTATACGCAGATGATATGGTACTGTATGTATCAGATCCACAAAATACTATGCCTTAAGTACTAACAGCACTTGCAGAATTTCAAAAGATTTATGGTCTCAGAATTAATTTGACTAAAAGTGTGCTCTTTCCAGTGAATTCCCAAGCACACAATATTAGATTGGACACCTTCCCTTTTATCATCGCAGATCAGTTTAAATACCTAGGAGTAAACATTACAAGTAGACATAAATCTGTCTATCAACAAAATTTTGCTGTCTGTATGGAAAAAATTAAGCAAGACTTGCATAGATGGTCAACCCTTCATCTCATTTTAGCTGGAAGAATTAACATTGTTAAGATGAATATTCTTCCTAAGCTTCTCTTTCTATTTCAAAACATTCCAATATACACCAATAAATCGTTTTTTTTAAGAAATTAGATTCAACCATAACCTCAATTATTTGGAATTCAAAACATCCACGTATCCAAAGAGCGACCCTACAAAGACCTAAGGCAGAAGGCGGCATGGCTCTGCCTAACTTTCAATTTTATTATTGGGCAGCAAATACACAAGCTATAAAAACCTGGACATGGACACAAATAGATGAACATACACAGGCTTGGTCATCAATAGAAATAAAATCCTATAGTACATCTTTATATTCTTTGCTTTGTACCCCAATAAATGCAAGTTATCACCAATACACTAACAACCCAATTGTGCTTCACTCACTCCCACTCAGAATATGGAACCAATGCAGAAAGTATTTTAAGATAAAGAAGCTTTTAACTGTGGCACCTCTGCACGAGAACCACCTTTTTCCACCCTCTCAAACGAACACAGTTTTTAATGTCTGGAAAACATTGAGGATTAAATCACTTAGAGATCTGTACATAGACAACGCCTTTACATCCTACGAACAATTACATTCCAAATTTAACTTCCCAGCAAGACATTTCTTTTACTACCTTCAAATTAGAAACTTTGTTAAACAGAACCTGCCCAATTTTCCTCACCTCCCACCTACCTCTATGCTGGAAAAAACATTCATCAGTCTTGAGGACTCAAACAGCATTTCTGTAATATACAAAACCATTTTACAGTCCCTTCCTTTCAAAGATCCAAGAGGACAGTGGGAAAAGGATCTCTCACTAAATATATCAGAAAAGGAGTGGAAAGTAGCAATGCAGAGAATCCACTCGAGCTCCATATGTGCAAAGCATACAATCATTCAACTCAAAATTATATATCTAGCACATCTGTCTCACTTAAAATTGTCCAAAATGTTTCCAGGGCAAGATCCAACCTGCAAACGTTGCAATCAAGTTCTAGACTTGCTGGGCCACATGTTCTGGACCTGCACCAAATTAAAGATTTTGATCCAGAATTATGTTAAATGCCTATCAGACAGCCTTGGTGTCACAATCCCTCGTAATCCATTAACAGCTATGTTTGGTGTACTCCCAGATGGGCTTAAAATGGAGAAGGACAAACAAACTGTGATTTCCTTCACTACACTATTGGAACGTAGACTTATCTTGCTCAACTGGAAGAATCCTAATTGTCCTATTCTAAGTCAGTGGGTAACTGATGTTATTTACTATTTGAATCTGGAAAAAATCAAATTCTCACTTAGAGGATCTGTGCAGAAATTTTTCAAAACCTGGCAGGATATAATCAATAACATTTTAGAATAAGCTTTTAAAGTAATGAGGAAGCAGATTCTCTCCCCTTTTTTCTTCTCCATTTATCATTATTCACTTATTAGTTCATGTACTTATTTTTACTAGCTTTAATTTTTACTCTGCTGGCTTAGCTCTCTCTCTCAGGGGTCGGGGTTGATTTGTTTTCGATCTTATGTTTGTAAAAATTGATTTATTTGTATGGAATGATGTGTGATTTTAATAAAATCAATAAAATAAAATTTAAAAAAATCATACACTGCAGTGCTCCTGTGCTCAACTTATTCAAATGCATTTTTATTAGTATGAATATTCAAAATGGAGCTGAACATTTCAGTTCTTTCCACTCAACATCATGTTATGCTAGTCACAGCTCTGCAACACTACCAGATTTTTCAGCTAAACATCCAACCTATCCATCCTCACACAATACTTCTAACGTTCTACCCTTACATGTATATATTGCTTATGTCATCTCCAGTTAAATAAGTTCCTCTGTCTCATGGAGCAGCTAGCAAGTATAGCAACAACAAAATTATGATTAATTGATTGATTGATTTAAAGAACTCTTGCATTGACTTGGCATACTAAGGCATATATAGGAAGTACATATAGCTTTATGTATATTAGGGACGGTTAATTAACATGCAACTTCCATCAAAATGTAGCAGTAGTACAGTATGTGTTCAACAGGTTTTTCCTTGCTGAATATTACCAAAACATAACAAATGTATAAAAAGCTTAATAAGCACTTTGCTAATGCTGTAATATTCTTGCTAGTATCATTGACCTCATACAGATATGCCACAGTGTATCTGTAAATGTTACTAACGATCTAAGGAAAAGGACTTGATTTCTTCAGTCTTCACAAATACTGAAGACACAGACGAGCCTTCTTAAAAAAAGACGGTGCTGTGAGATGCCCATTAACTGCATAGAATAGGTTCTTGATGTACATATAAGATTACCCAAAATAAACAAACAAACAAACAAACCAAACCATAAACCACTCACTCTATCCAAAATAAACTTTTAAACTTCTTTTGTCCACCTAGAGTCAGAAGAATGCAGAAGTTTTTTGCTTTTTTTTCTTTGTATAAATGCATATTATTGTTTATTTGTCTGACTGCTTTATCCAAGGTGACATACAAGATTACAATATGTTAAAAAGTGCTTAGAAAATATTTTTTGCAGTTGCACCTGCAGGGAGTGTAATGGAATTTTTAAGGATCATAAAGTTAGGCAGAGGTAAGAACCAATTTGGTAGCATTGAGGGCTAAAAACTAGTGCCTTACCCTGTACACAACACTGCATAATTTAACAAGAGACAAACTGCTAACCATCATGACCACATGTGCCACGTCCACGTTTATAAATAATAAACATCTCCAGTAGACTGGTTTACAATCGCAGAGGCGACAAAAGAAAAAAAAAAAAAAGCATGTAAGAAATGCATTCAGCTAATAACCTTGGGCACCTGACCATCAAACCTATATGAGCTTGTTGGACATCCCATAACAAAACCATGGGCATTAATATTTAGCTGCCCACACTCCTCCCCCTTTGAAGGTAAGAGAGCCTCCATTCTTCTGAGAAGACTTTCCACAAGGTTTTTGTCAGTTCAGACAAAACAGCATTTGTGAAGTTAGGTACTGGTGTTGGACAAGAACATACTATTTCAATTCCTCCCAAAATTGTTCAATAGGTTTAAGGTCAGGGCTCTGTGAAGGCCAATCAGGTTCCACCATACCAAACATGTTAAGCTATGTCTTTATGGACCTGGCTTTGTGTTCAGGAGGCCCTTCCCCAAACTGCTGCCACAAAGTCAGAAGCGTATAACTGTCTAAATTGTCTTTGTATGCTGTAATATGAATAGCACCCTTCAAAGGGACCAAGATACCTAACCAAAACCAGATAGTGAAGCATGATTCATCACTACAGAGAAAATGTTTGCACAGCTCCAATGTCCAATGGTATGTGATTTAAAGAAAACATGCCGGAGAGCAGAGTGTAAATGGAGGAAAACTAAACTAATTATCCACTATAAGATATTGAAGGCTAAAATAACAGAATACAACAACACAGTCCGTCTTGAGAGGGCAGTGATATTTCTCTAATGGTTTTTTGATCGTTTGCTAAAACCCAGGTCACTCAATGGAATGCCTCCAAAAAACTTCCAGTGAAACTTGAGGCTTTTGCTATATTTTTTAATCACAAAATTAATGATATTAGAAATAATATTGTACAACACCCCCCCCACATGCTGATCCTCTTAAACCCTGGTATTCCATTTTAAGCAAATTAAATTCTTTCATCAGGATAGATTTACCCGATTTATATAAAATAAATTTCTCAACTGAAACCCTCCACCTGTGGCCTTGATCCAATACCAACATATTCTTTCAAAGAAGTATCTAGTGTGCTAACAGAGAATGTTCTTGACATAGTAAATTCTTCATTAGATATGGGGGTCTTCCCAGACTGTCTTAAGACTGCCATTATGTTGAGAATTTCGATTAAGGATCAATATGTTTCATTATTAGTTTTAGTGCTTTTAGCTATAAAAAGAGTAGGCCTGAAACAGCTTTAAAAAGACATCATTTATTTGGTAAGAGAGACTTTTTGTCTGCCTGTCCTTCTCACTTGCCTTGTTTGGAGTTTCTGTTAATCAAGCTGTGAGACAAGGTCATCATGCTCTCTGAGGAAGAAAGCAGGCAGATTTTTGTTTTGAGAATGCAGGTGCTGAGCTTCCTACCGACAGAAGACTAAACAAACTGCAAGCAGGGCCTTTGCCTGTGTGAGTAAAGGGCAAGCTATCAAGCTAGAGCATAAAACATATAAGCAATTAAAAGGCATTTAGAAAACCTTAGGCAATAAAATTAAAACACAATGTATTAGGATATTAGTTCGTTTGAGCACAATAGTGGCTTAAAAGTTGATTGGCGTCAGACCACTGAGCAGCTGCGTGCCATGATTTAACAGCGCTGCGGTCTGTAGCTGCGGGCTCTTATATTAGCAAGCACATTTATATTTAATTTAGCTAGCATTTAAGTTTATATGCCAATACTTCTTTATGCATCTTAGTAATAACACAAAGATACAGTAGCACATATTACGTAATTAGCTTAAAGAAGCAATTGTTAAAGGTTTGTCTTTTTTCCTTCTTTCAAGTATGAAGCACTGTGTCAAGATTGATTGCAGCTTATATATGGGTCCTTCTGATCCCAACTTAATTGTTAAAAATTGATGAACTGAACGGCCATCGATTTTTAAAAGCTCAGGATTAGGCTGTGAGAATGAAGGGAGGGCTAATCAGGTGATGCTCACCGCAAGGTGGCAAATATGTTCTGCCAGCCACAGTAGTTGTTATGAGAAGATGGACTGAGAAGGAAATATTGTTATGAGAAGGTCTACTGCAGGCATGTCAAACTCACTACCATTGGTGGGCCGCTTCGACTACCACACATGCGTCAGCGGGCCGTACTGTAACAAATACAGTTATACTATTATGCAAAGTTACTGTAGCTTTCTTTCCAATACTGAAAACTTTAAAAAATGTAACACTTAAAGTTTAAAGAAAAGCAATTTATTTCCATGCAGTCTACATACAACAGTGTAGAATTAGAGTCTTAACCTCTTATCTAGGTTCTTATTATATTACTAGGCTCACCCTCCTTTTAAGGCGACCGACTTTTATCCTCAATTTGTGTGCACTCCATGTGTACATCAGGCATGTAAGTGTAGGGAATGAGAACATCAAAGTGCCCATTCATAACATCTCCCAAAAACCTAAGTTTTTTTTTATCCCCTCGAGTGCCTGTCCAAGCTTGGAGTGTAGGACTCCATAATAATATACTTGAAACTCATAGGGGAACAACTCTCCCGCTGCCATTAGCTCAGTAATGGTACCATAAGTTTGAGACTTTGACATTTCAGTGAGATACTGAAGCTCATTTGTATAAGAGATTCCTGACGGCATCATTATAAATGGCTGAAACCTTGACCAATTACTTAAAACATGTCGTACAATGTCAGCCCGAATCTGTACCGCTAAAGACGGAGTTTCATGCACTAAATAAGCTATAGATGAGAATAAGCAAGCACCATCTCCCCTGATATTTACTACGCGGTGAGGCATTTGTACTCCATCAACATTAATTATTTCCAGAGACATAATTTTGTCTATTTTTCCAGCGCACCACGCACAAAAGCAAGGGAACGATGGGAGCACCAGAACTCTGCTCACATCGCATCGCTTCGTACCGCAAGCCGCAAGTAGTAAGTCTGTGATAAGCGGAATACCGCTACGCTTGGCACTCACGGGACAGAAGGACAATCCCGACCGCTTTTATATAGTGTCTTGATGATTGATATTCATTATATTATATTCATTGCTTATATAGGAGCCTTACAGTGTGAGATTTATTTCTTTTGTCCCGACACTTCGCATCTCTTGTTAGTAACCAGTTCGTCAATATCAGGCTTGAAATCTTGTGCAGCTGCAACTTTTATGAGGGATGAAAGGTGCTCGACGGTAAGTCTTGAGCGATGTGGGGTTTTGGTAGCTTTCATTAACAAAAACAATTGCTCACAAAGGTAAGTGCTTCCGAAAATAGACAGTACTCTCGATACCAACTTACGGATCTGCACATACGAGGGTGGCAGGTAAGCATACAAGCCTGGCACACCAACTTCGTTGTATTTTGCCTTCAGAATAGAATCTGACTGCACTTTAATCAATTCCATTTGGATATTCTCAGGCGCATTCTCAGCGTTGTAACAGAACAGCGCAATGCCCTGTTTGTGTGAAATGAAATCACGAAAATGCTCACTGAATTCTTTGCTCAGTAATTCAAGTTGGAAAACAAATCCTCCAAAAATCAAATTTTACTTTACTAAGTTTACTTCAAAGTTTATATTGTAAAATAAGCCGATATGCCAAAAGCCACCTGACCTACAATAATTTTACAAACTCAAAATCAAAAAAATGTTAATAAACAACTCACCAACTTCTCGCGTCCACTTCAGATCTTCAGCTATAGTCTGCACTAACTATTCGTTACAATACTAGCACAAAATTACATGAAACTAGAGCCAAAAAAAACGTGAAAATATGCGGGCTATTACTACTCGTGATGGTCAGTTCTGCCCAGTGGCCAGTCTCAGCAACCCAGTCAGTAGTGTAGCCTGCCAGGGGAGGCTCTAGGCTCGTGGCGGCCCTGGGCAGAGAAAGAATCGGTGGCTCCTTTGCCTGGCAATGTCAATACGGTATCTTATGCACGGCGGATGGCCACATCCGTTGCGGACACTGCATAGCCGCCTCGTGCTCATGACATGCTTCTATATACTCGTGTCCGTAACTTGAAAACCAAGTGGCGACCCATGATATTCTCATTACGGCAAAACATTATAATACTACATATAGCTTACTGTTCCGACTCTAGCGACATTTGTAAATACAGCGTACTAGTTAACAAGAAACAATGTTTTTCGGCCACATTGCCGTCAGCTGTGTCGTTATTTTCTCTTTCTGTTTTATATTCAATATATATTGGCGTGGCAGCCCCTGGGATTTGGCAGCACTATGCAGGTGCACAGTTTGCACATGCCTAAGGCCACCCCTGCTGCAGCATATCACTTCAGTTGTGACGCTGCGGCTCATTAACTTTGGTCAAGGCTCGTGGCTATACTAGCAGATGACGTTTCCGGTACCGTAATGCCATGGGAAAACGCGCTTTTGTCAGAAGGCAGAAGAAAGAAAAGTCAATAAGTAACACCGAAGATGCAGAATACTATCGTTTGTGATTGAATCAATCATTTTGTACAAGTTCAGTGCTAACTAGGATCTGTCATGCGGGCCGCACAGATTTCTGTTGCGGGCCGCGTGTTTGACATGCCTGGTCTACTGGGTAGAGGATTATTATGGGGATGCCTACAGGGGCAAGAATATTGTCATGAGAAGGTCTGCAATACCAGGTGATTGTTATGGGAAAAAGTGCTGAGTGGGGACAACATCATGAGAAACCCTGTAGAGTAGATGTTTGGAAACTAGTGTGAGAGGGGAGCATTTGTGATAAGAAATGTAATATATTCAGGGCTCACCGAACACTCAGGGCTCGCTTCATGAACTGAGGCAGGCTTTATGAGCTCTGCAATTGTTTTCTATGCTGTGCAATAAAGTCTAAATTCTGACTGCCTTTCTGAAGACACTGTTCATTTTTTCTGAATATTTCTCCACAACAGTTAAACCCCTGCTCAAGAAAAAAAACTCTTGGCTCCTCTGTTTTTGAAAGTTTTAGACCTATTTCTAACCTGCCTTTCATACCTGGTGGCATGGATCATGGACTATCTTAAAGACAGACCTCAGTATGTGCATCTCGGGAACTGCAGGTCTGACATTGTGGTCAGCAACACAGAAGCGCCGCAGGGGACTGTACTTTCTCCGGTCCTGTTCAGCCTATATACATCGGACTTCCAATACAACTCTGAGTCCTGCCACGTGCAAAAGTTCGCTGACGACACTGCTATCGTGGGCTGCATCAGAAGTGGGCGAGAGGAGGAGTATAGGAACCTAATCAAGGACTTTGTTAAATGGTGCGACTCAAACCACCTACACCTGAACACCAGCAAAACCAAGGAGCTGGTGGTGGATTTTAGGAGGCCCAGGCCCCTCATGGACCCCATGATCATCAGAGGTGACTGTGTGCAGAGGGTGTAGACCTATAAATACCTGGGAGTGCAGCTGGATGATAAATTGGACTGGACTGCCAATACTGATGCTCTATGTAAGAAAGGACAGAGCCGACTATACTTCCTTAGAAGGCTGGCGTCCTTCAATATCTGCAATAAGATGCTGCAGATGTTCTATCAGACAGTTGTGGCGAGCGCCCTCTTCTACGCGGTGGTGTGCTGGGGAGGCAGCATAAAGAAGAGAGACGCCTCACGCCTGGACAAACTGGTGAGAAAGGCAGGCTCTATTGTAGGCACGGAGCTGGACAATTTGACATCCATGGCAGAGCGATGGGCGCTGAGCAGGCTCCTGTCAATAATGGAGAATCCACTGCATCCACTAAACAGTATCCTCTCCAGATAGAGGAGCAGCTTCAGCGACAGACTGCTGTCACTTTCCTGCTCCACTGACAGACTGAGGAGATCGTTCCTCCCCCACACTATGCGACTCTTCAATTCCACCCGGGAGGGTAAATGTTAACATTACTCAAAGTTATTGACTGTCTGTATACCTGCATTGTTATCACTCTTTAATATTTTTTTTTATCAGTATGCTGCTGCTGGAGTGTGTGAATTTCCCCTTGGGATTAATAAAGTATCTATCTATCTTAAGTAAAATCCTAGAAAAGGCAGTCATTACGCACCTAAATGATCACCTGACTAAACATCCTGTTCTTGACAAGTTTCAGTCAGGTTTTAGAGCAAATCACAGTACAGAAACTGCGCTAGTTAAAGTAGTAAATGACTTGCGGGTAAATGCAGACAGAGGCTGTTTATCTGTTCTCATCCTCCTAGATCTGAGTGCCACATTTGATACCATTGACCGCAAAATTCTTAGAAATCGCCTTAGTCAGTGGGTGGGCCTCTCTGGCAGTGTCTTAAATTGGTTTGAGTCTTACTTGACAGGGAAGTTTGCATGTTCTCCCCATGTCTGCGTGGGTTTCCTCCGGGTGCTCCGGTTTCCTCCCACAGTCCAAAGACATGCAGGTTAGGTACACTGGCGATCCTAAATTGTCCCTAGTGTGTGCTTGGTGTGTGTGTGACCTGCGGTGGGTTGGGCCCTGCCCGGGGTTTGTTCTTGCCTTGCGCCCTGTGCTGGCTGGGATTGGCTCCAGCAGACTCCCATGACCCTGTGCTAGGATGTAGCAGGTTGGAAAATGACTAACTGACTTACTGGACAGGTGGAAAATTCTTTGTTAGTTGTGGTAATTATACTTCAGACACACCTGATATTCTATATGGTGTCCAACAAAGATCTATCCTGGGTCCACTGCTCTTTTCGATCTCCATGCTTCCATTAGGTCAGATTATCTCAAGGCATAACGTGAGCTACCACAGATATGCTGATGACACACAATTGTATTTATCAATAGCACCTGATGACCCCTACTCTCTTTTTTCACTGATACAATGTCTTACTTGTGTTTCTCAATGGATGAGTAATAATTTTCTCAAACTAAATAAGGAGAAATCAGAAACCATAGTAATTGGCAAAAATGGATATAATGAGGGTATTAGAAATAAACTTGATCCATTAGGCTTAAAACTCAAGACAGAGGCAAAGAATTTAGGGGTAAATATGGACTCTGACCTAGATTTTAAATCACATATTAATCAGATTACTAGGACAGCATTTTATCACTTTAGAAATATAGCAAAAGTTAGATCCCATATAACTTTGCAAGTCTCGGGACTACCCAAAAATACAGTGGAGCATTTTAAAAAACTGCTAAAAACCCAATATTTTAACATGGCTTTCTCGTAGCTTCATTTTAGTGTAACCCTGATTTTCTGTATATGCATTTAATTATCATTTTCTTCATTGCTCCGTATTATCCCCTACTTTCTCTGCTGTTCTTTTTCCAGTTTTCTGTGGTGGCGATCACCACCACCCAATCAAAGCACTGTGTAGTCCATACATTGATGGATTGAAGGCCAAAGAATGGCTAGTGGGGGCTAAGCGGTCTCATGACCTTGGCACGCCTGCAGGTTTTTTTTTCTCCACCCCTCTGGGGTTTTTTTTTTCTTTTCTGTCCTCCCTGGCCATCTTTTTTAATTAGTATTGCCTAATTTTATTTTCATATTCTTAATTTTTTTTCTTTCTTCATCGTGTAAAGCATTTTGAGCTACATCATTTATATGAAAACATACTATATAAATAAATGTTGTTGTTGTAGTGTGCTGAACGGTACTCCTGCATATGTTTGGCATTTACACATTGTACATTTAAGGCTGTGTGCTGCCCTTCAGCCATGGAAACTCCATTACATGACACTCATAATGGACAGTTCTTGTATGGATGTTGTTTCCAGGTGCAGTACGGAACTCTGTTGTGAGTGATACAAAAGAGGATACACTATTTTTTTTTAAAACATTATGTGGTTCAGAACTGGGTAGCCCCACTCTAGGAGTTTGTATGGTCTACCACTCTGTGGCTGAGCTATCGCTGCTCCTAAATGCCTCTTCTTCACAATAATAGCACATAAAGTTGTCAAGGGCAGATCTAGCAGGTGTAAGTTTCACATACTGACTAGTGGCAAAGGTGGAATACTATCACAGAGCGATCTAGATCTACTGATCAAAGGGTCAACAAAAAAAAAAACAAAAAACAAAAAAAACACAAGACAGACTAGACACTATTCACTACTATAAAGTAGCGTATAAATTGTACACATGCTATGCAAACTACAAGTAACATACCAAATGCCAAATTCAACTATCCCTTAGTAAACTATTTCTGTCATGATGATGCATTAACCAGGTCCAAAGATGGCCTTACAATAAGAAATAAAGCAATAGCCATGCTCAAGTTCAGACTAAGATGAACTATTTCTATCCTGATAGTATTTGGATCCTTTTTGGTAGTAAAGGTTCTCAATCACAGAAAACAAGTGGGCACTCAATGGTTTTAGCAAGAATGAAAGCCATAAACTGTGGCTAAGTAATTTCTATTCAGAGAACGGGATGCATGTATTTCAACAGGCTGAACACAAATAATTACTTACCCTTGCTTTATTGAAAATGGCTAAAGGACCTTCAGACCACATCAAGCTAAAAGGCATGTTTCAATAATAAATAATGTCATGTTTCCTCTGATTTTATTATATTTTTGGCAGACAGTACTTCTGCTCTCCCTAAAAGAAACATCCAAACCTGCTCTACCTTTACACATAAGGGTCTTTATATATGGTCTTAAAACATATTATCTTACTATTTTATTCAAAAAACAAAACATAACTTAAGTGAATGCAACATAGATAATAAAATAGCATTGTATGATTCTATGAAAATAATGGACCCCACCCAATCCTATATATAATGTCAGCTACTGATCCTACAGTTAAATGAACTCTTATAATAAGCAGTGGCTGCCCACCTCAAACATTACATGCATGAAAAAACTACCATTTTCAGAAAAAGTACAAATGATGTTTCCTATTTAAAATCAATATGATTTACATGACCGCTTTCTAGTTGCATATAATCACAAAGGGCAGGAGAAATAAATGCCAAAGCAGTAATAAGTTGTTAATTTACTACACATGTATAATGTGATTACATCTTGCCTGAACAAGGGGCCTGAGTTGCCTCGAAAGCTTGCATATTGTAATCTTTTTAGTTAGCCAATAAAAGGTGTCATTTTGCTTGGCTTTTCTCTACATTCATAATGGCTAACACGGTACAACACCCTAGTACTACACATGTACTGTAATTTTTGACTAGCTTACTGCACATCCAACTATCAAGAATCAAAAACGCTTAATCTAGCTTTGGTTCATGATGCTGGAATCCAACCAGGCAGTGTCAAGCACAAGGCAGAATGTACCATTTTGTTGCACACCACCTTCAGACAGACAGAGGGACAGATACACAAAACATTATGTGTTAAACCTAGAATTTTCAATTTACTCTAATATCTACAGAAAACATGCAAACACTGTAATGTAAAAGTACACAATGACAAATGCTAAGCAAAGAAAACTAAACTCAAGCAACAATACTAGTAAGGTGTATATGCACTTTATGTTGTAAAATATACAAACAAAATTAACTTAAATAGCACATATTTTAATTAAATTGATAATACAACTGAATTATTTTTTATTCTTGAAAGTCTTACCTAAATGCAGCCAGTAAGGGTGCATATATTGAATCACCATCATAAACATAAAGATGATCCCAGCTACACTCAGTGGCAAAATGATTGAACCGCAATCTGAGGATGGTGTTGGCTCTAAACAAAAACAAAAAAATAAAAATAAGCAACATAAGATTGATACAATATTACTAAAAGGTCAGCAGGGATTTATGGACTTTACACACTTGATGGGAAACATTTTTATGAAAAACAGCATTTACTAGAATGGGACACATTAGCTGCGGTGGCCTGGCGTCCTGCCCGGGGTTTGTTTCCTGCCTTGCGCCCTGTGTTGGCTGGGATTGGCTCCAGCAGACCCCCCGTGACCCTGTAGTTAGGATATAGTGGGTTGGATGATAGATGGATGGGACACATTGCTCTGAAAGACCACAAGCTGCTGAGCACACAACACAAAATAGGTATAAGCCGCAAGGATAATTTTTGATAATTTTTGCAAAATTAAAGTGTTGACAAAACAATAGCAGCTTAATACAGGGCAAAAACATGGGATCAAATTATAAACTATGCTATATTCAAGGCTCTGAGCATTATTTGTAGTTTTTTTTAAAATAACTTTTGAAAATATTTATTACCTGTCTGTATTTATTTGGACAGCGTGTTCATTTCTTCATAATGTGACAATTAAATGATGGAAACAGTATTCACAATGTTAACTAAGGGCTGCCAGGCTTTAAGGCTTACAAAGATATAAAAAAAGCCAAGATAGAGAAATGATAGAAATCTGTCTGGGAAACCACTTTTGAAGAATGGTAAGAAAGAAAGAAGGAAAACAATAGAGGCTCATAAAAAACAGACGAAGCAGAAATGAAGAACCAAAGATTCAAAGGAGTAAGATACTTACATTCCAAAACACCTTGCTGAAGAACCGAAGCAAATTTTCCTTACTTGAACTAACGGATGTTGTCTTTACATACACTTTACAGATACTTAATATTTTAACAAGCACCACAAAAGCAATGTTTCAGTTCCTTTGACTCTAGTATAATGTAACAGAGCAAATCTTAAACAAAAAACTAAAAGTATGGTTTCAAAAAACAGTGCAGTATTGTCACAATATTAAAAAAATTTGCAAGTCAAAGATTAAACTTGGCTCTCACTTGTAGACAAAATTAGCAATAACAGAGAAAGAAGATAACCCTAGAGGTTTGCTCTGATTTTAAATATGAAATTAAAGAGAAACCAATATTCTTTTGTGGCTGAAAGGAAAGAAAGGATAAGGGCATGCTATAATCATATAAAAAAGTTTGGGAACCCCTCTTAATTAATGAATTTTTGTTTATCATTGGCTGAGCTTTCAAAGTAGCAACTTCCTTTCAATATATGACATGCCTTATGGAAACAGTAGTATTTCAGCAGTGACATTCAGTTTATTGGATTAACAGAAAATATGCAATATGCATCATAACAAAATTAGACAGGTGCATAAATTTGGGCACCCCAACAGAGATATGACATCAATACAATACAATACAGTTTATTTTTGTATAGCCCAAATTCACACAGGAAGTGCCGCAATGGGCTTTAACAGGCCCTGCCTCTTGACAGCCCCCCAGCCTTGACTCTCTAAGAAGACAAGGAAAAACTCCCAAAAAAAAACCTAGTAGGGAAAAAATGGAAGAAACCTTGGGAAAGGCAGTTCAAAGAGAGACCCCTTTCCAGGTAGGTTGGGCGTGCAGTGGGTGTCAAAAGAAGGGGGTCAATACAATACAATATAATACACAGAACAGAACAATCCTCAATAAAAAATTAAAAAATTTTTAGAAGTACGGAGCAGAATTTAACAGTAGATGACATCACATAATAAGATTTAGATAATTTTAAACTCCTGGAGACCTCATCCATCAAGCTGCCTCCCCCATTTGGCCATTCCACGGCTGAAACAGTGTTGGGCTAGCCAATCCGATAAAAGGACCCCTCTTTCTCACGATTCCTGCGATCCTCCATCAGGGATGACTTTACCTTAGGCAGGCAAAACAACTTGGCAGGTGGGCCGTGGCACCAAGTGCCACATTTGAGTACCGAGAAGAGAATACTTAGTTGAGCCTCCTTTTGCAAATATAACAGCCTCTAGATGCCTCCTATAGCCTTTGAGGAGCGTCTGGATTCTGGATGGAGGGATTTTTGACCATTCTTCCATACAAAATCTCTCCAGTTCAGTTAAATTTGAGGCCTGCCGAGCACGGACAATCGGCTTCAAATCATCCCATAGATTTTCAATGATATTCAAGTTAGGGGACTGTGACGGCCATTCCAGAACATTGTACTTCTCCCTCTGCATGAATGCCTTTGTAGATTTGAACTGTGTTTTGGGTCATTGTCTTGTTGAAATATCCAACCCCTGAGTAACTTCAACTTTGTGACTGATGCTTGAACATTAGCCTGAAGGATTTGTTGATATTGGGTTGAATTCATCCAGCCCCTGACTTTAACAAGAGCCCCAGTCCCTGAACTAGCCACACAGCCCCACAGCATGATGGAACCTCCACCAAATTTGACAGTAGGTAGCAGGTGTTTTTCTTGGAATGCGGTGTTCTTCTTCCGCCATGCAAAGCGCTGTTTGTTATGACCAAATAACTCAATTTTTGTCTCAGCAGTCCAAAGCACTTTGTTCCAAAATGAATCTGGCTTGTCTAAATGAGCATTTGCATACAACAAGTGACTCTGTTTGTGGCATCAGTGCAGAAAGGGCTTCTTTCTCTTTCCCTGCCATACAGATGTTCTTTGTGCAAACTGCGCCAAATTGTAGAACGATGTAGAGATTCACCACCTGCAGCAAGATGTTCTTGCAGGTCTTTGGAGGTGATCTGTGGGTTGTCTGTAACCACTCACAATCCTGCGCATATGCCGCTCCTGTATTTTTCTTGGCCTGCCAGACCTGGCTTTAACAGCAACTATGCCTGTGGCCTTCCATTTCCTGATTACATTCCTTACTGTTGAAACTGACAGTTTAAACCTCTGAGATAGCTTTTTGTAGCCTTCCCCTAAACCATGATACTGAACAATCTTAATGTCTCAGGGAATTTTAGCCTAATCTAGTGGTTGTGTCAAGATCAAAAAGAGTGGACTTCTCATCCCTGAAATCTTTGAAGTGACCAGTAGATGAATCATGCATTTTTGCAATAGCTGCCACAAAGAACTTGCTATCAATGACACTTCCAGTCGTTTCCAGATGGTTTTTGAAGATTCTAAATGAAATAGATTTCCACTTTTCAAGTCTTCTGAAAACATAAGTAGTTTCTGAAAACATAAGTAGTCATTTCAAAAGGAAGGATGGTTTCCAGAAGTGTACTTGCAGTGTTACCTCTACCTTGTAGCTTCTGATTCAGGTGGTTTAAATGTGTTTTCATATCATTAGCAAAGTAAAATTTCTGTAACCATTCTTCATGACTTAAGTATAGATATTCATGCTCCTTTTGACTTAAAAAGGTTTTAATATGTTCAAGACATGAAGCGAAAAGTTTCATAACTGCTCCTCTGGATAAGCAACAAACTTTATTGTGCAAAAGAAGGTCAGAATATTAACTGTTCACTTATTCGAGAAGAACACAAAACTATCAGTGATTAATTCATTTTGCCATTATTTGATTGATTATTTACAACCAAATCCATCACCTTTACAATTTGATGGGAAATGTAAAAACATCATGCTCCACATATTGTTTAAAGAGGGTAACAAAGACTATTTTTACCCATCATACTGGGTGCTCCATCTTTAGAGACAGACACCAGCTTATTGATGTCAGTTTCCCTAACAATCAAAAATTCCAAAATTGCGGCAGAAATATCTTCACCTTGAGTTTGTCCTTTATGAGTTGCTGTATCAACGCCAGTAATTCTTCATGGAGACCTTTACCAGAAACATACCATTCCAGAAGGCTAATTTGTGCGATTTCTTTCACGTCACATAACTTGTCACATGCCAAAGAAAAAACAGATGCAGACTTTATATCATTAATCTGTTGATCTGTCACATTCTTGCCCATCTTCTGGAGCTATGCAGAAGCAGATATAAAATTGGGTAACTAATTATCAATGACAGAAGTCATCACAAATCTAATCAAAATCAGGAGATGCAAAAAGCAATGCTGGCAGAAGATTGTAATATTAGAAGTAGCAAATGGATGCCAAAAATAGAAGAACAGAGTGATTCTATCTATCTATCTATCTAATTACGAAAATGGGCTACAACTATTGACATCCAGAATCAACTTTGAAGACCACTGTTCTATTGCAAAGTGGTTATCACACAGCATTTAACAACTCATTTTCCATAAGACAAGCAAAAATTAAACTCCTAATGATGGTCATCCTCTGCCATACTAAAGGTGGCAGGGGAGGGGGGTTAGAGAAAGGAATAATGCCCACTTACTTTCCCTCTATCAGCCAGGTGCACTTAGTCTTGTACTTGTAGTTGCCAGGCCCATCTGTTAAGAATCCAGAGGATCCAGTCAGCCTATAATACAGAAAATTAAGGAAAAATGATAAACATCTGAAATCAAGGACAATACATTTTTATTTCATCAAACCTCTTAATAGGCCAGCATAACACATCCTGATTTCATATAAAAAAAATACCTAGGCCTTAAGAACCAATTAATTATGCTCTAAACACATTCTCGTTAAGATTTGTTATTTAAGAGATATTACAACTAGGGGTGGATGATATAGCCTAAAAATTATATCAAGATATTTCAAAGAAATTTATGATAATGATATTTATGACAATATAGAAAAACAAATACTGAACAATGTATTCGGTGTTTGCAGCTTGTAGGCAGCAGCATTTACTAGTGCAAACAAAATGAAGGGCATTTTCCACCCTTCTTTTCCAA
This sequence comes from Erpetoichthys calabaricus, assembly GCF_900747795.2. NCBI lineage: Eukaryota > Metazoa > Chordata > Cladistia > Polypteriformes > Polypteridae > Erpetoichthys > Erpetoichthys calabaricus. The sequence goes on along the minus strand of NC_041398.2, from coordinate 36,709,738 downwards.
TGAGCTACTGTACCCTAGGACAGACTACCAGATTTGAAGTGTGAATCTACTGCCACAAGGTGCCAGCAGCTGCAGCATTAGAGTGCAACAGTAGTGACACCGCATTGTCTACAGTGTGAAACAGCATAAGTCAAATGTGCGCACATACACAGCCTAGGTAGTGTCTTCCCAGGAAATCTTAAGTATAACATAACTGCTTAACACTACAAACCAAATACTAGCTTAGCAGACCCTGTCTCACATTGCATTCAGCACTTTAATAATTTTTATCCTGTAACTGAGCAGGAAGTCTTTACTTTAATTTCTAAAATGAAGCCCACTACTTGTTCCCTAGATCCAGTGCCAAAAAAACTGCAAACTGCAATAGATGTTCTTGCAGCGCCTATTCTAAACATTATAAATAGTTCATTATTGCATGGCACAGTACCTGATGCACTAAAAGTGTCAGTCATTAAACCATTACTTAAAAAAAAAAAAAAAAATCAGACCTAGACCCACACATACTAAATAATTATAGGCCTATTTCAAATTTACCGTTTCTCTCTAAAATACTAGAAAAAGTAGTCACCAATCAGCTTCAGTCACAACTTACGCATTACAATTTATTTGAGAAATTCCAATCTTGTTTCCGCACTGGTCATAGTACAGAAACGGCACTAACACGGGTTGTAAACGACATTCTGATATCCTCTGATGAAGGAAACTCCACTGTAATTATGATGTTGGACTTAAATGCAGAATTTGACACCATTGACCATTCTATTTTACTGCACAGGCTAGAAAATGATGTTGGGCTTACAGGCACCGTGCTCGCTTGGTTTAGTTCTTATTTATCAAATCGATTCCAATATGTACAGAAATGTGCTGACAGTATTCCATCATTATACACAGAAGTTCAATATGGTGTCCCGCAGGGCTCAGTACTGGGACCTTTATTGTTTTCACTTTACATGCTTCCACTGGGATCTCTCATTAGGAAACAATGTTAATTTTCACTCGTATGCAGATGACACCCAGTTATACCTTTCATTTAAATCAACTGAAGTTGCTCCAATGTTGTCTTTAATTAGCTGTGTTTGTGAATTAAAGGAGAGGATGGATGAGAACTACTTGTCTTTAAACACAGATAAAACAGAGATGTTAATTGTTGGAGGGAATGACGCTGATCATAACAATATTTTGTCATCATTTAACTCGATTGGAATCCCCATTAATTATACTGAATCAGCCCGCAATCTAGGAGTTATCTTTGACTCTAGCATGTCATTTAAATCGCAGACCTATAAATACCTGGGAGTGCAGCTGGATGATAAATTAGACTGGGCTGCCAATACTGATGCTCTGTGTAAGAAAGGACAGCGCCGGTTATACTTCCTTAGAAGGCTGGCGTCCTTCAACATCTGCAATAAGATGCTGCAGATGTTCTATCAGACTGTTGTGGCGAGCGCCCTCTTCTACGCGGTGGTGTGCTGGGGAGGCAGCATTAAGAAAAAAGACGCCTCACGCCTGGACAAACTGGTGAGGAAGGCAGGCTATATTGTTGGCATGGAGCTAGACAGTTTGACATCTGTGGCAGAGCGACGGGCACTCAGCAGGCTGCTATCAATTATGGAAAATCCACTGCATCCACTAAACAGTGTCATCTCTAGACAGAAGAGCAGCTTCAGCGACAGACTGCTGTCAATGTCCTGCTCCACTGACAGACTGAGAAGATCGTTCCTCCCCCAAACTAAGCGACTCTTCAGTTCCACCCGGGAGAGGGTAAACATTAACATTATATAAAGTTATTGTCTGTTTTTACCTGCATTATTATCAATCTTTAATTTAATATTGTATTTTTGTATCAGTAAGGTGCTGCTGGAGTATGTGAATTTCCCCTTGGGATTAATAAAGTATCCATCTATCTATCTATTACAAAGTTGTCCAAATCATGTTTCTTCCATCTTAAAAATGTTAGGAAATTAAGGCGCTTTCTAAATAAACAGGATTCTGAGAAATTAATTCATGCATTTATCTCTAGTAGGATTGACTACTGCAATGCGGTGTTCACTGGATGTTCAAACTGTTCTCTGTACAGCCTCCAGTTAATCCAAAATGCGGCTGCAAGAATTATTACAAGAACAAGAAAATACGAACACATAACTCCAGTTCTTAACTCCTTACACTGGCTCCCGGTTAAGTTTAGGGAAGATTTCAAAATCCTCCTTTTAACATATAAAGCTTTAAATGGCCAAGTTCCGGCTTACTTGTCTGAACTTATCATGACTAACAAACCAGAGCGCACATTAAGATCTCAAGATGCCGGTCTGCTTATGATTCGAAGGATTAATAAAACAACAATGGGAGGTCGAGCTTTTAGTTACAGGGCCCCTAAACTGTGGAATGGTCTGCCTGCTACTATAAGAGATGCCCCTTCGGTCTCAGCTTTTAAATCCCGGCTGAAGACTCACTACTTCAGTTTAGCATATCCTGACTAGAGCTGCTGATTAACTGTACAGACTGCATCTCTGTTGTTAGTCATTAGCACTAAAATAAAAGTAACATGATAGTTATAACTGGATGCTAACACTCACCTATTCTGTTTCTGTTCTCTGTACTCAAATGTGGCACTTGGTGCCACGGCCCACCTGTCAAGTTGTTTTGCCTGCCTAAGGTAAAGTCATCCCTGATGGAGGTTCGCAGAAATCGTGGGAAGGAGAGGTCCTTTCATCGGATTGGCTGGCCCAGCGCTATTTCAGCCATGGAATGGCCAAATGGGGGAGGCAGCTTGATGGATGAGGTCTCCAGGACTCTAAATATATCCAAATCTTCTTATGTGATAACATCTACTGTTAAATTCTGCTCCGTACTTAAACAATTTTTATACTGTATTGAGGATTTGTTCTGTTCTGTGTATTGTATTGACCCCCTTCTTTTGACACCCACTGCATGCCCAACCTACCTGGAAAGGGGTCTCTCTTTGAACCGTCTTTCCCAAGGTTTCTTCCATTTTTCCCTACTAGGTTTTTTGGGAGTTTTTCCCTTGTCTTCTTAGAGAGTCAAGGCTGGGGGGCTTTCAAGAGGCAGGGCCTGTTAAAGCCCATTGTGGCACTTCTTGTCTGATTTTGGGCTATACAAAAATAAATTGTATTGTATTGTATTAACACTTTAGTTTAACAATTATAATAACTAAAGTAAGTTGACCTTGAAACTTTTGAGGAACCTGTATATTATTGTCACCTAATAAAACTTACCTCAAATTTTAAGAACACATGTAAACAAACCTTCAGTCAAAATGTAAACGCTCACTGGTTATAACAATAGACTAAAATGCTGTCAAAACCTAAATAGCAGTTGCCTTTATTGGATTATCATCAAATGAGGTAGAATATCAGTGCTGAAACTGTTGCATTGCCTCTAATTTCTTGTGTAAACGTAAAATGGATTTACCATGAAATGAGGCAAGTTAGAATGTCAGTGTCAAAACTACACAAGTAAACACTTTCAACAGTTAACTAGCCATCCTTATTGTCAAAATTTCAGAATAAACTAATTTAAAATGTTATAGGCTTCAGTACTTCTCATTAAACTTATGGGCCCACCCACATCCCCCCACACACACACCCACACCGGTGAAAACAGTGTATCCAATAAAGCTAAAATAATTTTATATTTGTGTGTGTAGCGAAACAAAAATGAAACTGCCTGTGAGAGCCAAGTTTTGTATTATTATTTATATTCTGTTAATTTTGAAGATATGTTAAATTTATTTCATAGTTCAAGATTAGTTTATGCATTAAGAATAGGAGTTGATAATAATTCATTTTTATTGGGGTACTGTACTGTGTTTCAGGAGCTGTTGAGGACTAGGAAGTATTAAGTCCTAAGTTTCTTTTTGTAACTGTGGAAATCTATAACATGAAAAATAAACATTGCTTTAAGGAAACCCAGAGCTTTCTCTTTCGTGAGCCACAGAGCATTGTATCATTTCCCTTGTTATATATATATATTTTTTTCACAATTGTAACCCAGTCCAGACAGCAACTTGCTGGCACACTAAGACCTCTTGCCATCAGTCATAGCTACTACACTACAGAGTATCATACTAGTGCTCATGGCTCAGCGGTTACTGTTGTACTTTATCATTAAAGTTTCTTTCAATGTTTTTGTGTTCCAAGTGGTTTTCCTGTTTCCATTTTCTAAGTAAAAAGGAGCTGGAGTCTGTGATTACATCCCCCCACTCTCCCTAACTCCCCCTTCCACGCCGTGTTCATCTTCCAGTCTTTTTCAAGTCTTCCCCATAATCCCATTGCATTAACAGATTATAGACTCACTCAACCAATAACAGAGATACTGTCAAGATGGGTTATGCTCAGCATGTTAACTAGGCACTTCTCAAACAGCAATTCAAAAAAAAATTTTCTTTTTCTTCTTACAATTTATTAAAATGAAGCTAAATTTTGTCACAGCATGCTTCATTACGTCTCAGGTAAGGATGTCTACCTCGGATGTTGCATCTTGGGTCAAGCTTTTTAACCAGTTGCTTAAAGCTCTCCTTTTTCAACATTCAGATTTGCATCATATCCTTGGCCAAAAAATATGTAACCGCATCAGTCATTTCCATCCGCCGTTTGCTCTACCCATCAAATAGAGTGCAATTAGCGAAAGCTCCAGCGATGTTCAGCTGAGTCATTTGTTCACTTTTTGGCTGCACATCACCAGCTACTAGTATCTCCTTGCATCCCTTCATAGCCTGGTTGTACCAGACGGTGTGTTTTTGCTTCAAGTGGTGAAAACAAGTTGCGCTTCCACTTTTAGCGGTAACAGTTTTGTTGCATATTTTACAAAGTACAGTAATCCCTCGCTATATAGCGCTTCAACTTTCGCGGTTTCACTCTATCGCGGATTTTATATGTAAGCATATTTAAATATATATCGCGGATTTTTTGCTGGTTCAAAGATTTCTGCGGACAATGGGACTTTTAATTTCTGGTACATGCTTCCTCAGTTGGTTTGCCCAGTTGATTTCATACAAAGGACGCTATTGGCAGATGGCGGAGAAGCTACCCAACCAGAGAGCGTATTACGTATTAAATAAAACTCAAATATATTGTGAGCACAGGGGCTGTTCGCACCCCTAGAGGATACGGCCGCTCCTCAAAAAACGCTGAAAGATTACCTTCACATTGTTCCCTTCCTTGCTGGGCTTACTTGTGGCTGCTTTGTCAAGCGATATGCTTCCTGCATGGTGCTTCGCATACTTAAAAGATCAAACAGCACGTATTGATTTGATATTGTTTGCTTTTCTCTCTCTCTCACTCTTGCTCCGACATTCTCTGATGCTGACGTAGGGGGTGAGAGCAGGGGGGCTGTTCGCACCCCTAGACGATACGGACACTCATCTAAAAATGCTGAAAGATTATCTTCACATTGCTCCCTTCCGTGCAGCTGCTTTGTCAAGCGACATGCTTCCCGCATGGTGCTTCGCATACTTAAAAGCTCGAACGGCATGTATTGATTTTTGATTGTTTGTTTTTCTATGTCTCTCTCACTCTCTCTGACATTCTCTGCTCGTGAGCGGAGGGGGTTTGAGCAGAGGGGCTGTTCGCACACTGGCCTAGAGGATACAGACGCTCCTCTAAAAAATGCTGAAAGACTACCTTCACATTGCTCTCTTCCTACAGCCCTTTTGATTTTTGATTGTTTGCTTTTTTCTCTCTCTCTCTCTCTGACATTATCTGCTCCTGACGCGCACTCCTTTGAAGAGGAAGATATGTTTGCATTCTTTTTAATTGTGAGACGGAACTGTCATCTCTGTCTTGTCATGGAGCACAATTTAAACTTTTGAGAAAGAGACAAATGTTTGTTTGCAGTGTTTGAATAAAGTTCCTGTCTCTCTACAACCTCCTGTGTTTCTGTGCAAATCTGTGACTCAAGCATGACAATATAAAAACAACCATATAAACATATGGTTTCTACTTCATGGATTTTCACCTTTCGCGGGGGGTTCTGGAACGCAACCCCCGCGATCGAGGAGGGATTACTGTATTATGCTTTATTGGAGGTCTGACATCTTGTAGCCAAATCACTTCCATACTATTGAAGTAGCTCCCTTTGTAGGTAGTAAATTGTCATTGGAGGCTCAACATGTTGCTCTCGCTCTCAGACATGTCTGGATTGTGGCCCTGTTGTGCGCGCTAGGGAACATTTATCTTTGATATCGCAAGACGACACCTTTTTATCATGTAAAAATTTATACTGGTGTTATCGTGGACAATAGGATATGATGCAGCCCTAATTATAACTGTAGGATGTCCGTTATTAGATGCATATCAAACAACATTTTCCTCAGATTTTCTCCAGTATATGGTAGAGGTCAGTGCAACAATGCTTTGCCACCTTCTACCTGTGGTTTACATTAAATAGTTTCTTTAAATCTTGGCAATTCATCTCATTTTGCCAAAAATGACTGCTTTTTAAGGGCAGATTTTGAAAGTTTTTTTTGGTGATCAATGTTTTAATAGTATAGTCACAAGCCAATTTTTGTATAGGCCAGGTGGAACATTCCTCTTTTTCATCTACTGCTCCTCTTAAATGTGGTGTTCCTCAGGGATCCATTTTGGGTCCTTTTATATTCTCTATATACCTTCACCCTATCGGAGCTATTTTCAGGAAATTTAACATTTCTTTTCACTGCTATGCTGATGATACACAGGTTTATATTCCCGTCTGCAACTCTGCAATGAATCAACTGCACAACTGTCTTTTTGAACTAAGATCCTGGGTGGCTAATAATTTTCTTCATCTGAATCAAAATAAAACGGAGGTGCTTATAGTGGGTCCATCAGCTAAAGCCCAAATCGGTCTTGGACTTCTCGGCTTTTTCTTTGTCTTTTTGCAAACCTCAAGTCCACAATCTTGGTGTTATTTTTGACGGTAACCTCTCTTTTGAGAAACAGATTAATTCTGTAGTCAAGAGTTACTTTTTCCAGCTTCATCTATTAGGTAAGATCAAGCCTTTTTAATCTTCTAGGGATCTTGAGAAAGCTACTCATGCTTTTATCTTTACTCTCCTTGATTACTGTAACTCGCTCTATTCTGGGATTAGCAAATCCCTGATACGCAGGTTACAGTTGGTCCAAAATGCTGTCGTTCGCTTTCTGCTTGGGGCAAGAAAGTTTGATTCTGTTTCTCCAATATTAGCTTCTTTACACTGGCTGCCTGTCAGTTTTCGAATTGATTTTAAAATCTTGTTGCTAGTTTTTAAATCTTTACATGGGCTTGCTCCTGCCTATTTATCCGAATTGTGTGTTTTACACCAGCCATCCAGAGTGCTTAGATCTTCTGGTCAGTTGTCTCTTGTTGTCCCTCGTACCAAGTGTAAAACTAAGGGGGGGTGGGGCTTTTGGAGCTGCTACTCCTCGCCTCTGGAACTCTTTAACTCATCACATAAAGGAGTCGTCTACAATTGAACTGTTCAAAACAAGACTAATTTCTACTCACTTGCTTTCCGTAACCTTCAGTAATACTGATGGTTTCCTCATTGTGATTCTATAATCTTACTTCTATTTATTATTTATTTTATTTATATTCATTTATTTTATTTCTATTTATGTTATTTATATTGTGTTTTTTTTTCTTCTTTTATTGTAAAGCACTTTGGCCACAGCATTCCTATGTTGTTTTAAATGTGCTATATAAATATATTGACATTGACAAGTATCCCAGGCACCCTTCTAATCACAATTTGCAGCAATCCTCCTCATTAATGAGACCTCAATACCCAAATCTGTCACTAAAACCTAAAACTATTAACACATTGCTGCAAAGCTGAGAGCGCACAATATAAAATATCTTTCAAAAATTGTCAACCAATACCATTAAAGTTTCATCTCATGGGCATGTGTGAACAAAACTGATGAAAGAGCTCAGGAAGCTCAAAATTCCAATTCCCCAGGAAAAGGAGGGATAAAACATAAAAAAGTTTATGATGCCCTTACATAAAAGGTTTTGACATACCAGTGAACCCAGCATTAGTGGAAAAAGTGTTGAAATGATCGCCAGATACAGCTGTTATTGGGTCAAACTTCCAAGTTAAACACAAAAAAATAATAAGTTAACATACTACCCATTGCTTGCTATAATTATAAGTAATGAGTGTTCAATCAGTAGGACTGGGCAAAAAAACAAAGATAATTAGAGTGAAATAACTCATTCCATCCATGTTTTGCAAGTCAACACGAAAAGCCAATGACAATGAGAATAGCTCTGTGCCAAACCAATAATGCAGCTTGAACAGAGTCACTGCCACGTCAGAGTAGGTTGATGCAGACAGCACTGAGTGTAGTAGCTTGGAGTGTGGTTAGCTTGTAGTAGAGGTCTGCGCAGGACAGATTTTTTTAAAATCGTGTCTGCCCCCCCTCCCGCTCTACACCATCCTGCGCCCACCAACTCTCGCATATACTTGGCCTCATTTGACCCCGCTCCCACCAGCAGAAACAAATGGCTTTCATTAAGGAAAAAAAGTCATATGGTTGATAAGCCAGTTTTACATGATCTTGTACAAGGACGGTCGCTGAAGATTTCCCCTCTTTAGCCCAGTGGCCCTTCTCCACTTTTTTAACGACAATTCTGCTTCTTCAGTGTTTAATACAGATCTTCCAATGGGATTTAAATAATAATTTCTGAGCTCAACTTTGCATTTTTTTTCCATAGAAAGGATTAAAAAAGAGCAGCATAAGCAGGCAACCTATTACCATTCAATATTACAATCTACATTAATAATTGCTATTCATTCCACAAAAAAGTGGAACAGACACGGAAGGTAGGTACTGTCTACATACAAGTCGCACATATAAGTTTAAGCTTAAATCATACGCTTTTCTAGTCAGCATATTACTGGTAGCTTAAACACTCCCCACTGTCTCACAGTACTTACTGCTTACCAATACAAGGCACTGTAACCAAGCAAAGCACTGTGAACATACAGGCATCTCCTTGTCTGCTCGCAAGCTTTGAAATGAGAGAGGGTGTTACTAATAGCTGACCAGTGAACTTCACTGCGCTCTCTGATTTAGTGCAATTGCATTAAATCAGTTAATATAAATTATTACAAATCTTTTTGTAATTTGGTATTGAGCATATCCGCTTCAGGCCTACTCAGGATAAAGCAGGATTAGAAAATGGATGGATGGGTGGTATTCAGCACAACATTTGACATTTCCATGATGTACCTTCTGATATTCACACACAAAATAAAATTAAACACTAGCATGGCTTGTTTCTGCAATGCACTGGCAACCAATCCAATACTGGCGAAACCTTAAAAGTTAATATTGCCAAAATAGGCAATTACGACCCACAATTCTATTTGGATAAACACAATAGAAAACAAATGGATAAATAATAATAAATAATAATAATAATAATAATATACCATCCCAGTGAAACAGACTGTACACAGTTTAAATTCAAGAGAAATATGATATGTTTAGAAAGGTGATTAAAAGTAAAGAAGCAAGAGAAGAAAAGTGAGGGAGCAATTAAGTACTCGAAAATGGATAATTCTGTGTAAATAAAAATGATTCCAACTTTGTGAATATTTTGGCACGACAGGGATAGCAACCAATAGAAAAGTGAAAGAAACTACTGAAAATAATTTTGAAGTAGCTATATGGTTTTAATCACACTGATGATGCTGCAATGGAGTTAGCCATATTTACCTTAGCACCATATGAAACACATAATTAAAATATTAACTTCTACTTCAAGTTTAAGAAAGAACTTGCACACAAGGGAATGCAACCAGTATAAGAATTCTGGATAATAAACTACAGAAACCAAGCAGGCAAAGGAGGGCCTTAAAAAGTACAGCAACATATGAATCATCCAAAGACGGGGGTGGGTTGAGAGTTGAATCAAGCTGTAGAGGTCCCTGGTGCAAAATTATTTATCTGAGAATTATGTAAAACATCAGGTCTGTGAGCTAAAAATCAACTAAAAAAACTGCAATATTTGCAGCCAATGAGGATTATGAATAGTTCATTTATTCCATCACCTGCAGAAGAAGCCATCATGGCAGATGGGTTAAATCATGTTTGCTCTTGGGGGTGTTGCCAGACCACAAAGGATACTAAAAGATTCGTGGGAGATAAGATATACTAATATATGCCACCTTAAACTTAACACACAGCCAGCTATAAAGCAAAGTGTTCCATTTTAAGGGCGCTCGGCCAAAACAGATGTCTAAGTACAGTATTGAAAATCAGTACAATATAGAAGCAAAATAATTACATCACTAAAATCAAGATAATGCAGAGGTGTCAAACTCATCTTTTTCAGCCGAATTGCTTAACCAATATTCAAAACTTAGTCTTTGTACACTCTATGTAACATCAGTTATCTCAAAAACTTCATTTAATTATGCATCTTAAACACGTATTGTATCTGTGTATAATTTAGCTGGCCTACATTTACACCGAGCATTACAACATGCCTCCAGATTATGTATGCAACACAACACAATGTAGCTGTAACCTGTAGTCAGAACAGAAACTGCCTGTTTGTAATGACCCAGCAAGAAACCGTAAAAAGAAATGATTATGCCAAACTGCCATAAATAACTTTAGTGCTTTAACATGATGTCCAAGATAAATGACATGGCAGCTCAACTTCACATAAATTGCTCACTTTTTAAAGCTGCACAGATGTCACGGCTGACCACCCATCCACTGCTTTTTTGTGTTTAATTTAAAGAAGTAACACTTAAAACCAAGTAACTAGAGAGCAGCTTTTATTGTTGTCTAAAACATCTGCAGTGACAAATCATGAATTGCTACTTAGTATTTTTAACTCTAAAACTGCCTACTCATTTTATGTTATGATTAAGAAATTCAGGCATTACTAAAATAACCAGTAACACTTTACATTAAGTATCCATAATTACACTGTAACTACTATGTAATTACATGCATAAGTACAGTGTAACTACGAGTTATTACTCTGTACTTACAGTGTAAAAACAAAGTAACACTATAGTTAATTACTCAGTTGTCATTGTTATTCCACAGTTTATATAATTACAATTTAACAATTTATCACTGATACAAAAAGAGTGCACTGTCCTTACATAGTTACATTGTATCTGTACTTTCAAAATGTAATAAAAACATCAGGGTATGTAACCTTCCCCGTAAATCTGCCATTTAAGAAGGGCTTTAGGTAAGGTGAGGAAGGGGGGCCATGTCATTTTTTCTTTTATCTTTAAGGCCTTTACTGGCTAGCCACGCAGTGGAGTACTTCGTTGCATGTGATGGAGCATTGTCCTGCATAAAATCATGGTCTTCTAGAAAGATGTAGACTTTTTTCTTTTTGTCTTGTAAAAACTGGCAGTAGGTTTGGGAGTTGATTTTGAGTCCATTTTAAACCCGAAAAGGTCCAAACTAGCTCATCTTTAATAATACCAGACCATACCAGTACCCCACCTTCATCTTACTGGTGTCTGAGTCGAGGTGGAGCTCTGTGCCCGTTACTGATCCAGCCATGGGCCCATCCATCTTCTCAGTCAAGAGTCACTCTCATCTCATCAGTCCATAAAACCTTTGAAAAATCTGTCTTCACATATTTCTTGGCCCAGTCTTGATGTTTGAACTTATGTGTCTTGTTCAGTGGTGGTTGGGTTTCAGCCTTCCTTACCTTCGCCATGTCTCTGAGCACTGAATACCTTGTACCTTTGGGCACTCCATGTAGGTTGCAGTTCTGGAATATGACAACACTGGAGGATAATGGGTTCCTGGTAACTTCATGCTTAATTCTTCTCAAATCTTTGGCAGATTAAATTTGACTCTACTTCATCGGGCCCTTGAGCTAGGCCCTTAACCTGCAATTGTTCTGTCCTGGGTAGGATGTTAATCTGCATCTAGCCCTGCATGTAGGCCCTCCAACCTGCAGAGAAAAACCTGGGGGATGGTGGCAGAATTGGCACGCCGGCCACCACAAAAAATCTCACACTGGTTCTGTTCCATCTGAACTTGTGTGGTGCTGAGGTGTTACCCGTTGCATGGCTACACTTGGGTCCCAATCTGAGATCCAGAGTTGGTTCGTTATGTGGTGGGTGCGGCAATGCGCTGTATCAGCACGTGCTCCTAACCTCTCTCAATATCACAGCTAAAAGCAGAAATCCCTTTCAACCACTTTTCATTAAAAGTAACTCCATTATTAAAGTAAACAACAGTGAGCCTTTATCAGTAATATAAAATATATAAATACTAATACATATTTGGCTGATGCCTTTACTCAAGGTGATTTACAACATTGGAGAAGTACAATTGGTTACAGCTCTTTTGGTTTTTCCATTTAGAACATAAACAGGTGAAGTGAATTGCTCATGGTCACACAGTGTCAGTAGTGAGATTTGAACCCACAACATAAGGGTTTGAAGTACAAAGGCTTATAAACTGCACCACACTGCTATAGTAGTAACAGCAGCTTTAAAATACTGGTATACCCATCAAGTACTTACCAAACTATCATTCCAGTAGAAGTAGTACTGACATTCATAAATATCAAATTACAATGCAGGCTTTGAAATTTAATTTATGACAGACATGGAGAACCCCCAATGTATTAACAAATGGGAGAAATTTTAAAATTGAGGGGATTTCAGTGCAGCATTCATATAGAATGACGTCACCATTGACTACATGATTTACCTTACCATTTGCACATTCCCAATTGAATCTCTTACATTTTCTCTACAGAAAAATACAGATTAACAGCAATACTAACAATAAAAATTCAAACATTTCATTTGTACTATTAAATCTTTAATTAAATCTTGAAAGCTGTTTTTTGCGACAATGTGCTTTTAAAATTTTGTTTGTCAATGAATCTCTGTTAGGTTTGCTACTCTAAAATTTACATTTACATCCTTAGCTGGTTTAAAAAAACGTACTAGTGAGTAATATTTAATGAATGAGTCAAATTGATTCAGTATACAAATGTCAAAAACTCCTAATCTGTCTAAATTTAATTTGCAGTACAAAATCAATCTTGTCAGCTTTAAATTCATTCATTGTTTCGGAACCCTATTAAAAAATGCCTTTCTTGTGCTGCAGTCAAAGTATCTTGCCATGTATTTGTGATCAGACTCTTGTTATTGCTTAGCCTGTGTACTAGACCAGAATTAGAATAACTGGGCCTACAGTGTAACTGATAGACTGCACCTGCTCTCACCATTAACACCTTCAAATAAATACAGTCATATGAAAAAATTTGGGAACCCCTCTTAATTCTTTAGATTTTGTTATATCATTGAATGAGCTTTCAAAGTAGCAACTTCCTTTCATTCCTAATATATGACATGCCTTACGGAAAAAGTATTTCAGCAGTGACATTAAGTTTATTGGATTAACAGAAAATATGCAATATGCATCATAACAAAATTAGACAGGTGCATAAATTTAGGCACCCAAACAGAGATATTACATCAATACTTAGTTGAGCCTCCTTTTGCAAATATAACAGCCTCTAGACGCCTCCTATAGCCTTTGATGAGTGCCTGGATTCTGGATGGAGGTATCTTTGACCATTCTTCCATACAAAATCTCTCCAGTTCAGTTAAATTTGAGGCCTGCCGAGCATGGACAGCCGGCTTCAAATCATCCCATTGATTTTCGATGATATTCAAGTCAGGGGACTGTGACGGCCATTCCAGAATATTGTACTTCTCCCTCTGCATGAATGCCTTTGTAGATTTCGAACTGTGTTTTGGGTCATTGTCTTGTTGGAATATCCAGCCCCTGCATAACTTCAACTTTGTGACTGATGCTTGAACCATTATCCTGAACAATTTGTTGATATTGGGTTGAATTCATCCAACCCTCGACTTTAACAAGGGCCCCCGTCCCTGAACTAGCTAAACAGCCCCACAGCATGATGGAACCTCCACCAAATTTGACAGTAGGTAGCAGGTGTTTTTCTTGGAATGCGGTGGTTCTTCTTCTGCCATGCAAAGCACTTTTTGTTATGACCAAATAACTCAATTTTTGTAGTGTTGTCTATTTCCCAGCAGATCATCTTTATCTGTCCCTACTCAGTCATTTATGCTCACAATTATACAGTCTATCCTAGCACCAAGAAGTGAAAACTAGGAATTTGTTTATGATGGGTTACTATTCCACTGCAAGCCATAAACAGTCAAATCAGGTCAATTTTCGATAGCCTATTGTATATAACAAGAAAAAAACCTTTGCCAGAACAGGAACATAAATATTCCCTAGCTTAGAACTGAATAAAAATGTACATTTTTGAGCCACTTATAAAAACAATTATGCAAGTACTTAACTGGAGGCAGCAGCATCTTAAAAATGCATTTAAGTTTTAGCTTTGTACTGATCCATCTAAACCATGCTTAAATAAAAGTTAGGGAAAGAAGTCCAATTTCTATGGCATTGCAAAACCTCAAAGCAGCAGGCTAAATTTAAAAACACTAATTCACTGTGCGTCTGAGAGTAAGAAATTTCATATATAAACACTCTGGTATTAGAAATAAATCAGACAAAATGTCAACATAAACACAACCATTGAATAAAAACATCTAAGTTGGTACAATTCATTGCTGCTTTAAAAGCAATACAGGAAACATTCATGTATATTTTGCTGGACTGAAGGGTGTGTCCTAATCAAACAGGTTTACTCTTTTATTCCATGTTTATCATACCTCACAGGTATTTAATGCGGAAGTACATAGTCCACTTAGTATGAATACAAATAAATACAAAAAAAACATTAAGAAATAGATGACCTCAGAAAGACATCTCAAACATAACATGCCTGGAAACCAAACCTGCCTTATCTTCCAATGTTTTTATTCAAATTCAGCCACTGGTATTTGTTTCATACATAAAACATTGTCATTATCAAACTAAAGATGTACAATAATAAATGTCTCTGCCACATTATCCAAAAAATGCATACCATCCTTCAGTAAAGAAATTTTTATGGGCCTGCACTAAATAGGATTAGGCTACCATTAGGTCAACAAAGCCGTCATGACAGAGATATTTCAATATGAATCAGGAGGTACGTGGTTTAACCATCAAACATACACACACATATATACAGTAATCCCTCGCTATATCGCGCTTCGCCTTTCGCGGCTTCACTCCATCGCGGATTTATATGTAAGCATATTTAAATATATATCGCGCATTTTTTTGCTGGTTCGCGGCTTTCTGCGGACAATGGGTCTTTTAATTTCTGGTACATGCTTCCTCAGTTGATTTGCCCAGTTGATTTCATACAAGGGACGCTATTTGCAGATGGCTGAGAAGCTACCCAACTTACTTTTCTCTCACTCTTGCGCTGACTTTCTCTGATCCTGACGTAGGGGGATTGAGCAGGGGGGCTGTTCGCACACCTAGACGATAAGGACGCTCGTCTAAAAATGCTGAAAGATTATCTTCACGTTGCTACCTTCTGTTCAGGTGCTTCCTGAAGCGACATGCTGCACGGTGCTTCGCATACTTAAAAGCTCGAAGGGCACGTATTGATTTTTGCTTGCTTGTTTTTCTCTGTCTCTCTCTTTCTGTGCTCTTGACGGAGGGGGTGTGAGCTGCCGCCTTCAACAGCTTTGTGCCGCGGTGCTTCGCATACTTAAAAGCCAAACAGCCCTAATTGACCTGTTTGCTTTCCTCTGTCTTTATGACAGTCTCTGCTCCTGACGCGCACTCCTTTGAAGAGGAAGATATGTTTGCATTCTTTTAATTGTGAGACGGAACTGTCATCTCTGTCTTGTCATGGAGCACAGTTTAAACTTTTGAAAAAGAGACAAATGTTTGTTTGCAGTGTTTGAATAATGTTCCTGTCTCTCTACAACCTCCTGTGTTTCTGCGCAAATCTGTGACCCAAGCATGACAATATAAAAATAATCATATAAACATATGGTTTCTACTTCGCGGATTTTCTTATTTCGCGGGTGGCTCTGGAACGCAACCCTCGCGATGGAGGAGGGATTACTGTACATACATATAAAATCACATTTAAACAAAAAGTAGAACATGCTGCTCCCCTCAGGCATTGCCAAAGCGCATCATCTTGTTCCATTTCTTCCTGTCTTCTGCATATTGTTCTGACACACCTGCCACCTGCATGTCCTCCTCTTTTTTTTTTAAAGATTTGAGATGTAAGATCCAAAAACTAAAGTGTTTTTTTTTTTTTTTTTTTTTAAACTGTGAGCAAATGGGCATTATCAGTGCTCATCAATCCAATGTTGAAGGTTTTAAACAACACTCAATATGCATGAGCTATGCTATCAATCATTTAGACAAATGCTCTACTTAAAATGATAAGTAACTTTACAAGGGATCAACAGTAATGCAAATTAGTACACAGAATATGCTTACACAAGCAATATTGGCCATTAAGACAAATTAAATCCTAGTAAATAATAAAAAATATAGCTATTACCTGTTAAATTATTATAATTTATATATTAACTGCTGTCATTTGCTAAAATGAAAATAGATTCCTTGTGTATATAGTGAGCAGCACTTCTACATATGCATAATATTACTAATCAATGCTTGGATATTAATGCACTGAAAATGATTAGCAGATTAGGTGCTTTTACATTTCAATCACCTAAAAGTATGAGACCCTTTTTGAATATAAAATTGTTATCCATAAAAACTACCAAGGCTATTATAAACTGGCACAACCCTAACACACACACCTCCACTGAGGATCAAGACAATCACTGACACAGTAATTTCCAACTAAAACCACTATTCACATTCCCAAAAATACAGTAAGGCAAACAGGGTGGAAGCCTGAGTTGCATATAGACTAATAAAAAATTTTTTATTTTTTTTGCTATATAACAATAAAATTACCATCGTTGAAAAATCTGAAATGCTTAATGGACCAAAAACATAGGCATTTGGATAGAGAATGAGGGGTAGGATTCATATAACAGATCTATATATATAATTCATTAAGTCCATGGCAAGCAAGACGCACGCAAGACAGCCACGCCCGCCAACAATTCACTAAGCAGCCGACCATGGCACCACGCACGTCAGAGCCCTGCCCACCAACACTTCGCGCGCGAGCAAAAGCATTTGCCAACAACGTTTTCATTAATCAAGAACAAAAGTCGGAGGTTCGAAGACGATCACATACCGTCGTAGTTCCGACCATAAATGATGCCGACTAGCAATCTGGCAGCGTTTTTCCCATGATCCGCCAGGCAACCAAAGTCTTTGGGTTCCGGGGGGGAGTATGGTTACAAAGCTGAAACTTAAAGGAATTGACGGAAGGGCACCACCAGGTGGGGAGCCTTTGGCTGAATTAGATTCAACACGGGAAACCTCACCCAGCCCGGACAAACAGAACAATGAAAAGTCAACGTGGCTCAGAGGTGCATGTGGACTGTAGCAGATGCGAAACTGACTGAGGCAGTGTTTGGAAAATGAATAGTCAACATGACTCACAAGTGCATGTGGACTGTACAAGATGAAACCAATTCAGGTGAGGAGTTGGGGGCGGGCACATGAGCAGGCAGTGTGTACTGAACGATGACTAAGAGATGACTGTTCACCCCATCAATACATCGTCCCTCACTAGGCGTCCGTCCCCACACACCCCGTTCCGCCGTCCAGCCCCGACCCTCGCTCTGGGAGGTGGGGGCTGGTGGCGGTCCTCCAGTTTTCAGTCACGGTATGTTGCTCTCACCAGAGTTCCCTTACGTCGTATCCTCAAACCTAAGAATCCTAAGAAGCAGCATGTTGGTCCGCGGATTTGAATCGCTGTATGCGGCGTGTAAAACAGTTTGCGAGGGGTATCCCATTGTCTTACAGTTGGTGGGCGGGTCTCTGTTAGTTGCTCTTGTGAGCGGGCACATGACCAGGCAGTGTGTATGCTTCAAGAGCAAGGGTGGACACAACAGGACCATCTAAGAAGAATCATATTTGTTGCGGATGTGAATCGCTGTATGCAGCGTGTAAAACAGTTTGCGAGAGGTATCCCATGGTCTTAGCAGTGTCTATGCTTCGATGTGAATCGCTGTATGCAGCATGTAAAATTCTGTATTGTATGTTGCCCTCTCCAGAGTTCCATCTTTTTATTCACCTACAGTCATATCCTCAAAACCAACCCCATTTGGACAACTGTGTCTTTCAGGAAGTGTTCACCCATCAATACACAATTATGCAGTGTATGCTATGCCACGGGTTGGCTAGTTAAACATAAATCAAGAGCAAGGTTTACTTTATTTTTGCACCTAATGTGTTATATTTTAATATTCTCCATGTATGGTTTATGTCAAACATGAAAAAATTAAGAGTTCTACAAATTGTTATTTACTACTAAACATTAAACCTTTTTATAAAACACCTGAACTAGATCATTAGTTCACTTCTTATTTAAAAAAAAAAAAAAAAAAAAAAAAAACCGTATTCTACTCAGATAAAAATTAAAATGCGTTAATATTTCTGCAGCTGGAACACTAACAGAGAAGTGGCAGTCTCAGATTCACATTCTAAAAAGACTGATGGGCACTGAAATGGTAAAAGTGTGGTTTGAAGTCGAAAACCTCCATATCATAATAAATTATTTGCTATATAAACAATCATTCACTGCTGGCAACAAATACACTTAGTTTTTTTTCCACCTCATATTCTCAACTACTTTTCCTGGTGAGACTTGTGACAATTGATTTGTACAATAAAAGTATAATAAAAGTTGAAACAGCAAAACAAGAACAGTCCACTACTTTTTTATCAAAATATGTAATATAAAAAACAGCTTCTACAAAGTTTATTTTTTTATTTTGATAAACCTAAGGGCAGCATGGTGGCACAATTAATGGTCCCGCTTCTTGACAACTACTAAGAGACTGGGTATAAAATCTGGCTGGGCCACCATCTGCACATACATTGAGCGAACAAGTTATTATTTACTTCTGGTACTCAGTTTTCATCACAAAGTCGTACATCTTAGGTTGGTTAACTGGTGAAAGCGAAACTATTATCTTCAGCCCCGGGATTCAGCAAGTAATAAAAACAGCTGGATCAATAGCTGTTTGTAATATAAATCTGTAATTTGTATTAGCAAAGTTTTAGTTTAGGATGGCAGCTGTGTATAAAAGTGTATGAATCCAAATTTTAAAAAAAAATTTTAAATGTATTTAATAAGCTGGTGGGGGGCTATAAAAACGTGATTGAAATGCATCAAATACATTAACAGCTGTCATGCAGAGTTAAACGACATAGCTGCAGTATATTTACTCAAAGAATGCCTGTTTGTCACTTGGTACCACATAATTGTTTCTCAAGCCCAGAATACCAGAGATCTAACACAGCCATTTACCAAAAGCTAAGGCTGAGCAGTTATCAATTCTGGATTTCTACATCAAAAAATCAGCATTTTAGAAAATGTCAATCTTCAATAAAATGGAGTTCTTCTTTTGAGCAAAGTTAAAGCAGCCTTTCTAAAATCTTGTGACTGTTGCAAAATTGATGATGAATGGACTTTCCAAATTTAGATCTGAGAAAGGACATAGCAATTGCATACATACAATATATATATGGTGTGAAAAACTATTTGCCCCCTTCCTGATTTCTTATTCTTTTGCATGTTTGTCACACAAAATGTTTCTGATCATCAAACACATTTAACCATTAGTCAAATATAAACACAAGTAAACACAAAATGCAGTTTGTAAATGGTGGTTTTTATTATTTAGGGAGAAAAAAAAAATCCAAACCTACATGGCCCCTGTGTAAAAAAGTAATTGCCCCCCTGAACCTAATAACTGGTTGGGCCACCCTTAGCAGCAATAACTGCAATCAAGCGTTTGCGATAACTTGCAATGAGTCTTTTACAGCGCTCTGGAGGAATTTTGGCCCACTCATCTTTGCAAAATTGTTGTAATCAGCTTTATTTGAGGGTTTTCTAGCATGAACCGCCTTTTTAAGGTCATGCCATAGCATCTCAATTGGATTCAGGTCAGGACTTTGACTAGGCCACTCCAAAGTCTTCATTTTGTTTTTCTTCAGCCATTCAGAGGTGGATTTGCTGGTATGTTTTGGGGTCATTGTCCTGTTGCAGCACCCAAGATCGCTTCAGCTTGAGTTGATAAACAGATGGCCGGACATTCTCCTTCAGGAATTTTTTGGTAGACAGTAGAATTCATGGTTCCATCTATCACAGCAAGCCTTCCAGGTCCTGAAGCAGCAAAACAACCCCTGACCATCACACTACCACCACCATATTTTACTGTTGGTATGATGTTCTTTTTCTGAAATGCTGTGTTCCTTTTACGCCAGATGTAACGGGACATTTGCCTTCCAAAAAGTTCAACTTTTGACTCATCAGTCCACAAGGTATTTTCCCAAAAGTCTTGGCAATCATTGAGATGTTTCTTAGCAAAACTGAGACGAGCCTAATGTTCTTTTTGCTTAACAGTGATTTGCGTCTTGGAAATCTGCCATGCAGGGCCGTTTTTTGCCCAGTCTCTTTCTTATGGTGGAGTCGTGAACACTGACCTTAATTGAGGCAAGTGAGGCCTGCAGTTCTTTAGACGTTGTCCTGGGGTCTTTTGTGACCTCTCGGATGAGTCGTCTCTGCGCTCTTGGGGTAATTTTGGTCGGCCGGCCACTCCTGGGAAGGTTCACCACTGTTCCATGTTTTTGCCATTTGTGGATAATGGCTCTCACTGTGGTTCGCTGGAGTCCCAAAGCTTTAGAAATGGCTTTATAACCTTTACCAGACTGATAGATCTCAATTACTTCTGTTCTCATTTGTTCCTGAATTTCTTTGGATCTTGGCATGATGTCTAGCTTTTGAGGTGCTTTTGGTCTACTTCTCTGTGTCAGGCAGCTCCTATTTAAGTGATTTCTTGATTGAAACAGGTGTGGCAGTAATCAGGCCTGGGGGTGGCTACGGAAATTGAACTCAGGTGTGATACACCACAGTTAGGTTATTTTTTAACAAGGGGGCAATTACTTTTTCACACAGGGCCATGTAGGTTTGGATTTTTTTTTCTCCCTAAATAATAAAAACCATCATTTAAAAACTGCATTTTGTGTTTACTTGTGTTATATTTGACTAATGGTTAAATGTGTTTGATGATCAGAAACATTTTGTGTGACAAACATGCAAAAGAATAAGAAATCAGGAAGGGGGGCAAATAGTTTTTTCACACCACTGTATATATATACTGTAGCTTTAAATTTAAGAAGAAATCTTGGCATAAGGGACTGCAGACACTATGCTGAGATAAAGTCATTAGTAAATGAAGACAACCAGCCTGGAATTACTAGTGTTACATGAATCAGCAGAGAGGAAGAACAGAAGTGGGATGAATATTGGCAGCAACCATCTGTGCACAAGTTTAGTTATGTGGAAATTAATGATGCAAAAGCAGAAGTTTTAAAAGCTGCTTAATGAGAAAACAGCTACTCAAATAAAAATGACAGAAAGGAAAAAAAAGAGACTTGACAAAAATGGTATGACAGGATGCCACTAGGGAGTGGTTCAAAACCAATCAAGATTGCACAGCAAGCAGACACGCTGTCACTAATTACAATAAAAAGATGTAGAATAAGACGGTATATTATTTAGGCTAAAATATAAATAACTAAACCAAACTCATTCATGAATTATGATTTTTTTTTCTTAATTTGCAGCAAATATAATGCTCCCAAAATATAACTAGAATGTGTTCCCAAATATAACCTACATCCAAGTATGACACAGAGCCCGATCCTTCTATAATGCATTTCCTCTTTCATAAAAAACATTTCTATATAATACACAGTGCATCCAGAAAGTATTCACAGCGCATCACATTTTCCACCTTTTTGTTATGTTACAGCCTTATTCCAAAATGGATTAACTTCATTTTTTTCCTCAGAATTCTGCACACAACACCCCATAATGACAACGTGAAAAAAGTTTACTTGAGGTTTTTGCAAATTTATTAAAAATAAAAAAACTGAGACATCACATGTACATAAGTATTCACAGCCTTTGCTCAATACTTTGTTGATGCACGTTTGGCAGCAATTCAGCCTCAAGTCTTTTTGAATATGATGCCACAAGCTTGGCACACCTATCCTTGGCCAGTTTCGCCCATTCCTCTTTGCAGCACCTCTCAAGCTCCATCAAGTTGGATGGGAAGCATCGGTGCACAGGCATTTTAAGATCTCTCCAGAGACTTTCAATCGGATTCAAGTCTGGGCTCTGGCTGGGCCACTCAAGGACATTCACAGAGTTGTCCTGAAGCCACTCCTTTCATATCTTGGCTGTGTGCTTAGGGTCATTGTCCTGCTGAAAGATGAACCGTCACCCAGTCTGAGGTCAAGAGCGCTCTGGAGCAGGTTTTCATCCAGGATGTCTCTGTACATTGCTGCAGTCATCTTTCCCTTTATCCTGACTAGTCTCCCAGTTCCTGCTGCTGAAAAACATCCCCACAGCATGATGCTGCCACCACCATGCTTCACTGTAGGGATGGTGCCAGGTTTCCTCCAAAAGTGACGCCTGGCCATCACACCAAAGAGTTCAATCTTTGTCTCATCAGACCAGAGAATTTTCTCTCTCATGGTCTGAGAGTCCTTCAGGTGCCTTTTGGCAAACTCCAGGTGGGCTGCCATGTGCCTTTTACTAAGGAGTGGCTTCTGTCTGGCCACTCTACCATACAGGCCTGATTGGTGGATTGCTGCAGAGATGGTTGTCCTTCTGGAAGGTTCTCCTATCTCCACAGAAGACCTCTGGAGCTCTGACAGAGTGGACCATCGGGTTCTCGATCACCTCCCTGACTAAGGTCCTTCTCCCCCAATCAATCAGTTTAGATGGCCGGCCAGCTCTAGGAAGAGTCCTGGTGGTTTCGAACTTCTTCCACTTACGGATGATGGAGGCCACTGTGCTCATTGGGACCTTCAAAGCAGCAGAAATTTTTCTGTAACCTTCCCCAGATATGTGCCTCGAGACAATCCTGTCTCGGAGGTCTACAGACAATTCCTTTGACTTCATGCTTGGTTTGTGCTCTGACATGAACTGTCAACTGTGGGACCTTATATAGACAGGTGTGTGCCTTTCCAAATCATGTCCAGTCAACTGAATTTACCACAGGTGGACTCCAATTAAGCTGCACAAACATCTCAAGGATGATCAGGGGAAACAGGATGCACTTGTACTCAATTTCGAGCTTCACGGTAAAGGCTGTGAATACTTATGTACATGTGCTTTCTCAATTTTTTTTTTATTTTTAATAAATTTGCAAAAACCTCAAGTAAACTTTTTTCACGTTGTCATGATGGGGTGTTGTGTGTAGTGTGTAGAATTCTGAGGAAAAAAATGAATTTAATCCATTTTGGAATAAGGCTGTAACATAACAAAATGTGGAAAAAGTGATGCGCTGTGAATACTTTCCGGATGCACTGTAAACACCTGAATATGTAAACCTGCAATCATTTATAGCCTGTATGCCCATCTTACTACACAAACATTACCTGTTGAGCTGCTCAGCATGAAAGATAGGGCACACTAAATAACACTGTTAATATGTAAATATATTTTATAATAAATTAACTCAGATTCTCCAGCTCACTCATGTGTTTCTTTTGAACAATTTCACTCTGGTAATCAGGGCTGCCCATCACAAGACAGACATCCAACAGCAACCTTCAGATCACTAACCAGAAACCTCATTCATGTAGCAAAATGGAAGATTGTGCTTCTGGGTGCAATGGTAGGTTGTCACTCATCTAGCAATCTGCTGCTTTAAGTTCTTCGACTGTTGAAATATTATTACATGTAACTGTGAGCATAACTTTGGATGTTTCCTTTAAACTAACTTTTTACTTTGTTATCTGAATGAGGGTGAAGAGGAAAGACTGTGTTTACCAGAAGTGGTTTATTTAACAATATTTATGCAAAATACAGTACAGATTTTTTCATGTTTGTTGTTTCTTTACCACTCTCCATAAAAACATGAAATCAAAAGGTTTTTATTGCCCATTGCTGTATACAATATAGAATTAAGTAAAAAAAAAAAACGTTTGGTGTACATACTCCTTTAATTTGAGATTACATACAGTTACACATGACACTGAATGCATCTCAAAAATGGAGTACCACATGCATCTGTTGAACTCCAGTTAAGTCTTCAAACTGCTGACAAAAATGATCACTTGCCCCAAAAGGAGACACTATGACATCTAAAACTATAATAAGTACTTACATTTCTGTGATGTAAGGGTGATTTGATTTGGCAGAAATAAAAATGAAAAGCTTTTGAAATGTTTCTATTTAGGCTCCCCAAAATTACTACGTCAAATCACATCATCTGATAGGATTTATCTGCTTCTTCTTCTTTCGGCTGCTCCATTAAGGGGTTGCCACAGCGGATCATCTTCTTCCATATCTTTCTGTCTTCTGCATCTTGTTCTGTTACACCCATCACCTGCATGTCCTGTCTCATTACATCCATAAACCTTCACTTAGGCCTTCCTCTTTTTCTCTTCCCTGGCAGCTCTATCCTTAGCATCATTCTCCCAATATACCCAGCATCTCTCCTCTGCACATGTCCAAACCAACACAATCTCGCCTCTCTGACTTTGTCTCCCAACCGTCCAACTTGAGCTGACCCTCTAATGTACTCATTTCCAATCCTATCCATCCTCGTCACACCCAATGTAAATCTTAGCATCTTTAACTCTGCCACCTCCAGCTCTGTCTCCTGCTTTCTGGTCAGTGCCACTGTCTCCAACCCATATAACATAGCTGGTCTCACTACCGTCCTGTAGACCTTCCCTTTCACTCTTGTTGATACCCGTCTGTCACAGATTACTCCTGACACTCTTCTCCACCCATTCCACCCTACCTGCACTCTCTTTTTTCACCTTTCTTCCACAATCCCCATTATAAAGCTGATAAGATTTATAAGCACTACAATTTTAGAAATCTGTGCATATCTTAAGTTAAAAGCGTTTTTTCACTGTATCAAAACATTCTAACATTACCTAGGGAAAGGGAGGGGGCGTACAGGTTACACAAGGATGAGGGTTATCTAAATATTTGTAAACAAAATCTTCGCTACCATGAATGGTTACCAGATAATGTATACAAGAATTTATTTTATACTATACAAATTTTCAGTCTGGTATCAGCAACTTGGAACCAAAAAAGCTTTGAAAACTAGAAGTTTTATGTCCTCCCTTATACCTCATAAAAGCGATCCAGTGGGTGTCAAGTTGTTTCAATCAGACAGATATGTCACATGATGTCAACAGAAAAATAAGAACATTTTAAACAGTTAATTTCCCTGTATATATATGAAAAACTACGCTTATAAAACATTGCAAAAAACGCCTTGAACAAAAATGACATTATGGAAGGCAATCTGTCTTTAAGCAGGTTATTTCAGAAAGTTATGATGCAGTAAAAATATTCTAGGTGATGTTTTGTTTTATTTATATACATACATACATACATAACATACATATACACATACATTATATATATATACATACATACATACAGTATATACATACATATATACAGTGGAACCTCGGTTCACGAACGTCTCGGTACACGTACAAACCGGTTTACGACCAAAAAGTTCGCCAAACTTTTGCCTCGGTTCACGACCACACACTCGGTATACGAACAAGCCAGGTTCCCTTTCGGTTTGTACATGTTCAGTCTGTCCCTGTGCATTTCCTGTGCAGCGAGCAAGAGAGAGAGCGCAACACACGCACACACAGCGAGAGAGAGCTGCGCACACACACACACACACACAGGGAGAGAGAGAGAGAGAGAGAGAGACAGACAGATACGCACACACACAGAAGCACGAGATAGAGGCGTGAGCGCACACACGCAGGAGCACACTAGAGAGACGCACACACAGGCGCGCCAGGCTTGCAAAAGAGAGAGAGAGAGCTAGAGAGAGAGAGAGCGAGCGAGCGAGCGAGAGAGGGAGGGACGCATAAGGTAGAGAAGGCTTGTTTTTGTTTTCAGTTCTGTTTACAGTGTTCGGTTCGTAGCCTGCATTGTTGCAATGTTACTTTTCTTGGTGGTTTATTAAATTACGGATTTTTCAAATGTTCATTTTTTCCCCTGTGCTTAAAACTCATTAAAAAAAAAAAAAAAAAAATGTGTTTTTAGCGAGCGGTTCCTAGCACTATAGCGCTAACTATTGTAGTGTTAGTTTTCTCTGTTATTCAAGGCTTTATCAGTGTTATTCAATGTTTTTACATTTAGTTTACTATTACGCTGTGCATTCTATGGTATAATTAACTATGTTTATGCTTAAAAAATTTAAAAAAAAAATTTACATACAGTTTGTACGGTCTGGAACGGATTAATTGTATTTACATACAATCCTATGGGGGAAATTGCTTCGGTTCACTGTACACACATATACATATATATATATACACACATACATACATATACTATATATATATATATATATATATATATATATATATATATATATATATATATATATATATATACACACACACATACATATACACATATATATACACATATACACACACACACCAAGGACTAACTCAGTATCAAGATGTAGTATAAACCTGACTTAAGCACATAAAAATGTCACTTAACAACACCTATTCAGGAATTAAAAGGTAAAAACAGCTAATGGGGAAAAAAAAACATCACAAGGCTATCATAGCTTTAAAAAAAGATTAGATTTACAGTTATATGTATGATTCTGCTAAAAGCAATACTGTGTGTGAGGCCTACACATGAACAAATAAGCTATGCTTTACATACATTGTTAAACTTGTATAATTAACTTACTGCACAAAAACAGATTATATTGTTCTTAGATTATGCATGTGTCTTTAAATACAAGAACCACATATTTGTATCTACCACTTAATCGCTATTATGATATATTAATCAAGAAAAAACAAAGGGGAGAGATCTCACTCAAACTAATTCTACCTGATGTGAAACTGAAACTTACTACATGTTGACTGTCACAGCATATTATAAAACACACCTTCAGGACATACCTCTAAATGCATGTTAAAATATTAGTAACACAATGGACCACTTTAACACATTGTAAAGAAAATTAATGATTGATTTCCAAAAAGGATGGCTGGTGACCTCACAAAATTATAGCCCACTGTCTGTCTTAGGCAACAAGTGAAAAACCAGCAGTTAAGCTTGCCTATACTTATATGGATAATCTCCCAAAGTGAGCACAGCCACTAATATAAGACAGGGCTTTCAAATGTGATTTGAAAGCTATTCTTAGCACCCTTAACCTTTAATATGAGGGTGGCTTGTTTGTCTGTTGCACACTGCATGTGACGTACTTTGTTTATTACTACTTGCCTCTTAAATTGCAGTGTGCTCATTTAAGTGGTTAAAGCAGTGACCTTAAATTTCAAGAACACCAATGAGCACACATGTAAACTCATTCAGTGTGATAAGTAGGAAGTGATATTAAAATTCTGTTTATCATACACTGCCTGGCCAAAAAAAAGTTGCCACCTGGATTTAACTAAGCAAATAGGTACGAGCCTCCTATTGGATAATTACTGCATGGGCGATTATCTTTCAGCTGGCAACAAGTTATTTAACCCCAACAGGTGTAATGAGTTGCTTCTCATTTCTTAAACAACCATGTCGAAAGACATATCTCGTGGTCGTGGAAAAGATGTTAGTCTGTTTGAGAAGGGTCAAATCATTGGCATGCATCAAGCAGAGAAAACATCTAAGGAGAACTAAAATTGAGTTAAGAACTGTCCAACGCATTATTAAAAACTGGAAGGATAGTGGGGACCCATCGTCTTTGAGGAAGAAATGTGGCAGGAAAAAAATCCTGAATGATCGTGATCGGCGATCACTTAAACGTTTGGTGAAATCAAATCGAAGAAAAACAACAGTACTCAGGTCTATGTTTAATAGTGAAAGTAAGAGCATTTCAACACGCATAATGCAAAGGGAACTCAAGGGACTGGGACTGAACAGCTGTGTAGCCGTAAGAAAACCACTAATCAGTGAGGCAAACCGGAAAAAAAGGCTTCAATTAGCTAGGGAGCATAAAGTTCGGACTCTGGAGCAATGGAAGAAGGTCATGTGGTCTGATGAGTCCAGATTTACCCTGTTCCAGCGTGATGGGCGCAACAGGGTAAGAAGAGGGGCAGATGAAGTGATGCACCCATCATGCCTAGTGCGCCATCATCAATGCAAGATCTTGGTGAAAAATTAATGCAACACTGGATGGAACTAAATCTTGTGACATTGCAGAAGCTTATCAAAACAATGCCACAGTGAATGCATGCCGTAATCAAAGCTAAAGGCGGTCCAACGAAATATTAGTGTGTGTGACCTTTTTTTTGGTGGCGACTTTTTTTTTTGGCCAGGCAGTGTATTTACACATAAACACACACAATAAAGACTACAGCGTTCCTTCTTTTCAAGAAGGAATATTTAAACAACAGATCAAAATAAATTAACAATGAACACAAGACAATTTGTTTCTTTTTGCAAAAAAACATCTGGTTCTCTGGACCTTAAGCCAGATAATGCTGGTATTTTTGTATTGCATGCCAAGAATTTATAAAGAAACACACACTGTCAAAAAGAATAGCCAGGATCATCAATTGACAACCGAAGTTTTCTCTGGCTCGAAGTCATCCTTCCCACAACATTTTTCAGTTGAATTAAAATGACATACTGTAGAATCTGTAAACATCAGGTCCATGCAGGGAGTTTGAAAAGAACAGCTGCTCGATTATAAGTTACATAACTTTATTACTAGTAAGCTATGATAAAATGCCTTACATGCACTCTGTACCCTCCCAATCAGTGGAGGCTTTATTGTTATTAGCCATTCTCCAGAAGGCTCAGGTGTAACAACTTGCTTAGGTTCCATAAATTTGCCCATGATCCAGAGTGACATCTTTACTACAAACTATGTAAAAACAGAAGGCAGAAACCCAAACTGAATGTCAACTTGAGGTATTACTGACTGAAGTTAAGAACCACAAAAAATATTCTTATTCTGGTCTCTTTGCAGGAGTCCCAAATAAAAGTAAAAACAAAGAGTAGGAGCAAGCAACAGTGTCTGAATGCAGAGAGGAATAGCTAAGTGCCATCATACAGTGAGTGCCCAGACCACTTCAGTAAACAGCGTTAATTGACACAGGCTGCAGGCACAGAAATGTGAGGTAATAAGAACATTCTTATTAAACTTTACAATGCAACACACCTTTGTGAGGCTGTATAGCAGCAGCATGCCACCCAACAAGTCAAAACACATTTAAATGAACCAATGGTCCATCCTTTTAGAATTATTACTGTTTATTTAGCAGATGCCTTTATCCAAAGTGATTTACAAAGCAAGTTAAAACATTCAACTGTATATATTGGTTCTATTATCTATTGTGTGAAGGACCGTGTTTCATTAGATCTCCCATCTTGTGGTGTACCCACTAGAATGTGAAGTTAATTAGATTACAGACAACTTGTACAAACTTACTCAAAATCATAACAGTTAGGCTTACTTACCAAGAAGCAAGCCAACCATCACACACAGTATAACACTCGAGTCTGCTTCCCAAAATGCTTGATAAAGTAAAAGATTCAAGGGTTAAGCCGGACTGCCTTATAACAACATTAGCCAGATAAAATTGAGATTCACATATTAATTGTATATTAACTGAATGAAAGTGCTTCCCTTTACAAAAGCAAAATTATTCTGTGAGGGTGCCTTTATTGTAACATGTGCATTAAATTCCACATATTATATTAGGAAAACCAGCAATCGCTGAAAATTGCCTTTTGATCTAAGAGCACCTTAATTCTACCACCCCATACAGGCAACATGATGCAGCTCAGGGGATAACTATGAGATTCCTGGCTGGTCAGCAACTTTACACAGAAAAGCATCCATTGAAAAATACTCTACTGTTGTTAAAATTGGTAACATAATAATAGGAATCAAGTGATTTCTGTGTGAGGTCTCTGTAATGTAGGATCCAATTCAGTACACAACTCCAAGAGGACAGCTCTAGTAGGCCTATACCGGCTTATACTATAAGTCATTCATCATCATGAGTCAAAAATCATTGCAATCCCAGATTGACAGCTATTAGCAATATACTCCAAAAGAGATGACACGGTCTTTGCCAGTTATATCAGCACTCCCATTTTATCACAAAATAGACTACACACTAAAGCAATTAACATTAAGCATATGCATTAGGTGTTATTCCAAAGATTAAAGACAGCTCTATTGAAGGAACATGTCCTTGAACTAATTATATGGGTTAACTAACATCTGAAACACACATAAAAAACGAGACTGTCCTGCCACCTGGAGTCACCAAAATGCCATTATCAAAGAAAACTGCGTAGGACTTACAAATGGTCGTAATCTGCCATAATAAGTCAATTTTCACTCTAAGTTCATATTTTATAGTCTTGACATTTGTATAAGAAATGTCTTACATGTGTTTGAAAGTGTAACCAGGTTTTATGCATTAAGGTCTCCGGTATCTTGAAGAAAAGTACTTGTTGGCACACTCTAGTCCAGTTGGTTAACAAGTGAGTTTTTTCCTGCTGTGATCATAGCTTGCTTTAAAGGCAATAATTTTCCAATGTTAGACCTTGACGTGGTGCATATGATTCGTTGAAAAAGAGTAATGCTTCTGAAGATAGTAGTGCGTCATACTGTACTCGTATGACAGTGAAAGCTTCACTGCAAATAAAATACATCTACTCACCGTTTCCCAATGATAGGCATAATTTTCAGATCATTCATTCCTTATTGAAAGAAGGATTCTCTGCATCAATATTCCTCTTAAGACATTTTAACATGAACATTTTTGCAAGCTAACTCATTTTGAAAGCTAACTTGCAATGTCAATGTTGGATGTTACTTCCTGGCTAATCTGTATAAGTTACACGATTGCGTAAAACCACTGTAGATCTGCATCAGAAAACATACAAATTTAAATGACTAAACTGAGCAATTTGGAACGATAAAAAAATGAGAATTAATTCAGTGCAATACATGCCTGACGATCCTCATCTTGCATAGATCCAAAATTTGACAGGTTTGAACTTACTAAACATGTGTGCAATGTGAATGACTGGGTGGGAGCGTCCAGGAGT
The DNA here is from genome assembly GCF_900747795.2 of Erpetoichthys calabaricus. NCBI lineage: Eukaryota > Metazoa > Chordata > Cladistia > Polypteriformes > Polypteridae > Erpetoichthys > Erpetoichthys calabaricus. Next base: position 36,678,586 of record NC_041398.2, on the reverse strand, counting down.
GAATGAGCGAGTGTGTAGGTTAAAGAGTGTGAGACGTGTGTGTGGAAGTGGTCTTTTTCTACAAGAGGCTCTAGCACAAAGAGTACTTGCTCAATCAGAATATGTCCACAGGACAAATCTATTTGATGACCAGTGTAGTGCAAAAAAGCTACTTGGTTAGTTTCTGATAAACAAATGGTCAGATTTAATTCTTCACTAAGCAAATGAAAAGTTAAGTTAAAGCAAGATAATTATTGCTATCAAAGACTGTTTTAATTAAGACAATATGAATGATTTGTGTAATGCAAGATTGCTATACATAAGAATGCAGACTTATGCCATTTACGCTAGTATGGGATGGTGCTGTTATCATATTTAACAAACAACGTGAAGGAAATTTCCTATCACTTAAATTTGTCAAATGACTCAACACCTCAAAGAAGCAGTAGAAAAAAAATGTTTAATTGTTTAATTTAAATATATTGTTATTTACTTGTGTTTGGGATTATTACTTATTCAGATTTTTCTGGATTAGCATTATTGATTGAAGGAGGATTAAATTACTCATAAGCAGTGTGGGCTGAACTCAATAATGATATGAAATTTTTTTTATTTTTTTTAGCAAAACAAACATTAATATCAAAATATATAACTATCAATGGTTTAAACTAAAATCTAAGACAAGTTGTAGCTGAACTTGACAGCATATCGAATGAACATGCCGGGGAGTTGGTGGATCTCTTTTGATGGCTAAAATCGGTGGCAATAAAAAGTGTTAGCTTGGCTTTATTTCCTTTTTCAAATTGCTTTTTACTTGACAAATTTCCAGTAGGTAATGTAACTTCCAATGTGTGGATTTCTCCCCTACAAATACAACCTTTTGCCCCCACCTTTTCCTTACTGCAAACTAGAAATCTAACTAATAAAAAAATAAATACGCAAATGTTTATTTCCCAGTGAAATTCTTACTTTCAGATCTCTCACAGGCTAGTGACAGGAGCACAACATCAACAGACCAAAAAAGACAATGATTACATAATTAAGATGCAACATACTTGCTATATTTTAGATTTTACACATACACACACACACACACACACACACACACACACACACATACATACATACATGTACATCAGGGGTTCTCAAAGTCGGACCTGGGGGCCCGCTGTGGCTTCAGGTTTTTGTTCCAACCAGATTCAAAATCAGTGACAACAACTGATCTCACTGATCTTATTTAATTAGCTGGTATTTTTTTTCTCTCTTCTCTTACTCTACATTCAGAAAAGCACAGCAGCATGATTTTTACATTAATAAGAAATTTAGAAACATTTCTATTTTTGCTCTAGATTTAAATGCTTCACTCTCTTTTGTTGATTTCATTATATTTTGCCCTCTATGCAGTTTGCTCCCTTCTTGTATCTTAATAATGACAATTAAAAATGAGCAGAGCAGATACCCAGGCAAACAACACTGAATCATGAAAGGCTGCAACTACTTTAGTGTCAGACCCACTAATTAGAAAACAATGGATTAATGAAACAATTAGAACACCTGGAAAAATAGAATTAAAATCAAGATGAAAATATTGTTAAAAAGAAAAAAAAAACACATTATTCCCATAATTCCCTGCTTAGTACATTTCAATGAATTTTTTTTTTTTACCAAACTTAGTTTTCCAATTTCTATATTGCTCCCTAATCACAGAATCTGGGAAATAACAGTTCACTTAATTAGCCCAGGAGTCCAATTTAAAACAGATGCTGGTTGGAACAAAAAACCTGCAGCCACAGTGGGTCCCCAGGACCGACTGAGAACCCCTAGTGTACATGCTCACAAAGCAACCACACGACTGTCAGTATGATTGCTTGTTGAGTACACTTGTTAACTGTGAATAAATCTATTAATAACTGAAACTTCACCAAATATACCTAACCTGGAACTTTCTGGATATTACAGAAATGAAAACCAAAAACACAAAACCATCTGAAACAAAACTTCTATATCTAGCAGTTGTGCTATAGGGCTCATCTCCTGTCACATGAGGGGCAATTTAAAATTTTACCATGCCAATGTGTGACATTTTTGACAGTTAACACGGAAAACAACAAAACTGACAATTATATGGTCATTCTTGAGAAACATCCTTTACAGTTTAAAAAAAAATCTATATTTCACTTCTCTATTTAGGAATCAACAATCTTAGTCAAGACTTTAAGAACTAATTTATACATTACAAATGAAAAGAAATTTGTATATGAAAATAAATTACAAATGCCATTGCCTTACATATTGCAAAATACAGTACACATACAGGCGATTTAGCAGGTCATCACCCAATTTAATAAAAGCCAGGTGTGAAAAGACTGGTGCAACAAATTTTCAGTATTGGCAAGGCAGCTTCTGCAACAACATTCTTTTTCAGTGTAGTCCCATTATCAACTCCTACATCGTAAACTATTCATATGTATTATGTTTCAAAGAGAACATAGTAAGCAAAAGTAGCTGGCTAGAGGAAATCTACATAACAAATAACACTACCATTTTTTCTACCCTTAAGCCACCATAAAAAAAAAAAGAGAGGCAAAGGAGGTTTACAAAATATCCACGTGACCCAGCATTCAAATATAACCTTATTCTGCGTCATCTTCACAACTCAAGACAACTAAAGAGACTGGAAAAAGAATAAAAGCCCAAAAAAGCATTTTCTTTATTTTAAGACTTACTTAACTTCCTTTCCAGTTAGTACTTTGAAAAAAGAAACTAAATTTTGTTTTTATCTCACTGTTGAACCTGCGGTGGGAAAGAAACTACAGGGAGGTTCTAATGGGCGGGGGCCAGAGTTATGATGTGTTACTTACCCAATAGCAATAGAAATGAAATAAGTACAGTGCATACCTTGATAGATGTGTAAATGATCCAATCACATTCAGTGTTGGAAATGGTCGCTTTCTACTTGCAAACACAGATTGACACAGCGCTCCATATTGGCAAGCATTGTAGGAGTGACGGCAGCCACTTCTTGTTCGACGTTTCACTCTAATTGTTCCAGTGTACGAGGCTTGTTCTTGTACAATTTTCCTTTCAGCGCTCCCCAAAGAAAGAAATTCAGAGGCGAAAGGCCCAGCGATTGAGGTGGCCATAGTCCCTTTGAAATAACCAGACTGCCAAAAAATTATTCAATTTGTGCCATGCTGCTAGCCGACATGTGACAGGTTCCCCATTCTTGCTGGAAATAACCTTCATGATCTGACGGTCATCCAGTTTATTCACAAATAACTGAAAAAGAGGGTCATGCCTCACTCATTCAAACATTTATCCAGGAATACTGTAATATTTATTTGATTTAGATTGCTTCATTATTAAGACAGTAATACATCATAACTCAAGGCCTTGCCCATTAGAATTACACTGTACTATTTTAAACAGTTCAAAAACTATCCAACCTATGAATAAAAATGTGTACTTTATTTTTTTCTTCATTTGGAATTTGTATGTGTTTTAGTATATACAAAAGCTAATTTTAAGTGACAGGTTAAAACTTAATTATAAATGTTGTTTTAAAAAAAAAAACTTCATTGTAAAGACTAGCATCCCATAGACTGTCACTCCATCTTACCCACAGTGGAACAAGAATAAGTCAGAGGCGCTTCACCCCATTATTTCTCTGCTTTACTCACCATACGTATCATATATAGTTCTGACCCAGGTAACTGTGAAATTTGTGAACCACCACCCAGTTCTATTTCAAGCAGGTATGGACTAAAACAAGGTGCTGTCTGCCTCACACAAGTATAATGATAAACATTTTTACTAGAAGTTATTAATGTATGTATGTACTGTACACTAACTGGTACAGATACAACCATATTTTCCGTAAGTGGATGTCTACAGACTTATGTACTAGCTACGTTACTTGTCAAAGAAAGACAATTGAATAAATTTAAAATTATTAGCTATCTCCTGCCTGACAGGTAGCTTCAGTGACTATTCACAGTATCCTCATGTGTCTCAATAGCTCTTTGACACTGCTGACAAATAATGAAAATTTGCTTAACTTTTTCCGTTCTTGTTTTGTCTCTAAAACCAAGCTGAATGAAACAGATCAATGTGGGTACAAACTAAGGAATCGAACAGGCTTGGTGGTAACCTTCATCTTAAAAGCCAGAAAAGTTAGTTTAAATTACGTATATTGCCATAAACTTTGTACAGAAAATTTAACTGATTTTTAGACAGCCAGAAGACCCACTGTATGAATTTAAACATGTATTGTGCCAAGAGACCAGGGGCCGCAGTTAAAAATCTTTGCATGGATTCAAGCATGATAATATGTGCACACTACAAAAAAAAAAAAAAAAAAAACAGGAAAATGTTCAATGCCAAAAAAAAAAAAAACAAATTAGATTATAAAACCTTTTGTATGCAGACTTCTGCACAATTAACCAGTTATAAATCAATCCGTCACTGCAACAAAATGTTCCAGAAGTTTCAGTTTTTGGATGTAGCTGTGGCCAAGTTATAGCAACTACTAGGGGATAACACTGTTCTCCATGCCAGATAAGGCCCTTGCTAGGGTTATCCTCAATAGGATCCGTGATCACTTGCTCACATTCCAGCAACTGCAGCATTCTGGTTTGATGCCTAAGACGTCTACCATCATGTGCATCCTGGCACTGAATGTTCTCATTGAGTGCAAACACAAATATTGGCAGAGTTTCTTTGCAGCCTTTGTCAATTTTCATAAAGCATTTGAGTCTGTTGATCGAGTTCTTCTGTGGACCATCCTGTGACTATGTGGGATTCCCCTAAATTTGCTGGATATCATGGCCGGCCTGTAGACTGGTGCTGCGAGTGCTATGCAAAGTGGAAGCAGAACCTCTGTGTTTTAACCAGTTGATCGTGGGGTTCATCAAGGGTGTGTTCTTGCTCCTGGTCTGTTCAATGCTTGCATGGACAGGGTGTTGGGCAGGGTCGTGGGTTCCAGCAGCTATGGGTCATCTATTGGTGAAGAAAGATTCACTGATCTTGACTTTGTCGATGATGCTATAATCTTCACGGAGTCAATGGTAGCTCTGATCGGGGCTCTCAAGAGACTGAGCGAGAAGTCTGAGTGTCTGGGATTGCGAGTGGCCTCGATATAAACCAAGATCCAGGCTTTTAATGACCTCTTGGGCACAGCCATCATCGGTGGGTCTGTCTGTGGAGAGAGTGTCAACCTTCGAGAGATTTACTTACCTTGGCAGCAACATTCATGTCTCTGGTGATTCTTCCTATGAAGTCAGTAGATTGGATGGGAGAGCATGGGGAGGTCATGAGGTCACTTGAAAAGGGTGTGTGACACTCCTGATCTCTCTGCAAAAGGACAAAGGTCCAAGTCTTGGAGTTCTGCTGCTTCCTGTCTTGCTATATAGGTTCTGAGACACGGACGCTCTCCAAAGACCCAAGACAAAGACTGGACTCCTTTGGTACTGTGTCTCTGAGCAGTTGCTCATGGAGTCCCAAATGAGGCACACTGCCTGCATTGTGAGGGAGCATCACTTACAGCACTACGACCATGTGGTACAATTCCCTAAGGGTGACCCAGGTAGCAGGATCCTCATTGTTGAGGAGCCAAGCAGCTGGACCAGACCAAGGGAACGCCCACTTAACACCTGGCCACAACAGGTAGGTGGTCATTGTCGGAGGGTGGGAATGGACCTCGTGTCTGCCCAAGCGTTTGGGGTAGGGTGTTGTTGCCAACCAGGATCCTGAGGGGTTTCATCATGTGGTGGGTGCTACAATGCACCATACCAGTGTATGCTCCCTGACCTGTTTTTATGAAGCAACTTTTTTTTTATTGATTATTTGTTGACTTTATACTTCTATTGTTTGGACAACACAAGCTTTAATAAAATTTTGGCTTATCGACCCTGGTTGTTGTCTCTCACTAGCCTCTGTGCTATATCGGTTATTAACTACTAGGGGATCATATGGACAGATTAATAATGGGTTTGCCATTTGCACTTTTATCCCTCACAAATCTGTCTCAATTATTTCGGAAAATCATTGAATTTATGTTGATGAGCTCAATGTACAATGCTAAACTGCATAACGTGGCACACAATCATGCATTGCCCGTACCTTAAGAGACACGGGATGATGAACCTCACCCACCAAATGTTCGGCCAAATCTGACAGCATTACAACTTTGTTTGAATGTAATTAGCAGAATGCAACAGGTAATCAGATGCAGCACTTATTTTTTTAACCATTTCATTTAATTTGTGGTCAACACAACAAAGTACAGCCCTTATATTCCTTAATTTATTGGCCACATCTCTAAGAGCATCAAATATTGCATTTTGTGACTAAAGAACAACATCTGTCAGCCCAGCGGTTTCCGAGGCAGAGGTGTGTGTGCAGCCAGAGCCAGAAGATTAGCACCATCATTGTGTCCTCTGCACAGGGTTCAGCTTTTGTAACATTGTCTGATACAGAATATAGAGATGGTGATGTTACAACTCACCTTTTCACATCAACTTTGATATCTGACAACATCTTTTATTTTGAGCACTGTGCGACTTTCTTAATTTGTACTTTCGAGTGTCTCCACCACGCTGTATCACTCCATCCTTTTGTTGCTTGTACTGCTGCTTAAGTCAGCAAATAGTACATTTTTCCTTGTCTCCACTTCACATTCACTGAAATTCTTTTTTCCACATGCTTCTGACATTGTCTTTTAAGAAAATACTCAATGGAAGGGGCTATTTATATCAATTTACATATTCAAATATTGAAATTCTGGGAGGAGTCAGGGTGGGGCTGTAAGTGCATGCAAATGCATTAAATTGCAAGTGCATTGGGGTTTATAATGGGGGAATATGTGGAACTTGGTGTACACACAGTTTTATGCATCTGAATTTTTTTGGACATACACAAATTTCCAGTTTTGTCCATACACCATGTCTGAGTGTGAATTCTACACACAGCATTATACACAAGGCCCTACAAGCATACTTGCACATGTAAACATGCATTTTTCAAGAAAACAGGTTTCTGCCTTAACTCATCTCATCCCGATTATGTGTGAGCATATAAATGCACTGAATATAAGAATTGATAGACCATTATAAAGGATGTCTTCCTGTGGTGGTAATTTATGAGACATAATGTGGATGGCTCAGATGAATGAATACCTGCAGTTTACTGAATGCTACAAAAATACCATATAGCTTATATATTGCATTAAGAGTTAAATCTACATATTTCAGTGGATTATACACTGCCTCAAATAAACTGGAAAACCTAAAAGCCAATGTTTGTAAAACATTATACCAACTCACCAGTTAAAATAGGCAGGAAAAAAGAAAAAAAAAAAAAGTATTAAGATGAAGCCTTAATTGCCAAATGGTGGATTGTCAAAACAAGCAAAAACAGAGCAATGAAATTAACAGCTTTACAAGAAAACTTACTCATGTCTGTAGCTCCTAACCTCAACAGCATGAACTCACTATGTTTTCAGGAGTTAGTTACAATTCTGCACTGTACCACAGTCCACTTCTATGAATCATTCTTCCCAGGTCAAATCATTTCTGCTTCTTCAAAATTCAAAGAACTACGTGGTAATAACAGCTTGTAGTGTACCGGATGTTGCAGAGATCTTAAATAATAATAATTTACAAGCAATACAAGTATGTAGCCAGTAAAAGCAAACAGCAGATGGAGAAAAACAGTGCTTGCAACATGAAAAAGTAGACTCTAGAAGAACAGAAGACATACTTTAGAAAGCACTTTTATTCTTACCGTTCAAGAAAGGCTTCATATTTTACAAATCAAAAAGACATACTGGGATTAAATTTAAAACCAAAAAATTATAAATTAGTGTTTAAATTTACTAGGCATGTGTTAATATTTTTTGTAAAAATGAGATTAAAAGAAATTGTTTTCATTAGAATGTGCCTCACCTATAGGCATTACAAGATATACTTAATATGACCATGGGACTCAGATTCAATGGTACTTTTATAATTAAAAATTAGAAGGGAATAATATACCATCTAATACTTACCAGGATCATGGTCAAGATTGTCATCATAAATGATACTATAATATAATCACTTTGGATTTTCAAATCAATAGTTATGCAACTTAAGTGAAAAAAAAAAAAAAAACATACACCATATCCTTAGGAATGGTGCTGTCAGAAACACAGAGGGATGTTTCTGTAATAAATTCAATTCAGTTGATTATTGCATAGCTCTTCTCTAACAATTTTACAAGCAAAATATAGAGTTACAAACTTTATAAATTACAAATTACATAATGCACAAACAGTACAGATTAGTTTTAAAAAAAATCAAACGTAAAAGTAATTTTAAAGTGAATAACATGAAAAGATTGGCGCGTCCATTGTTTTCAAACTTTTTCAACCTTCCTGATGTCAAACTTGCTGGTGTGCTTATATTCACTGCCTAGCTTAATAAACCCAACTGACACTGATTCATAAAAGGATGGCCTGACATCTCCCTGAAAAATCCTTCAAAGCACTGCCAAATATAAGCTTCCTTCAATAAAGGAAAGTCAACCAAGATCTCACATAGCACAGGACACCCAAACCATAATGCAACCTGACTGGACGACTACTAATACGAAAATTCTTGAGGAAAGTAGAATTAGTTTTATAACTAGGAATAAAATGTTTTGTAGAACAGGGGTAGGCAACGTCGGTCCTGGAGTGCCACAGTATGTGCAGGTTTTTGTTCCAACCCAGTTCCTTAACGAGAACTCAATTATTGCTGATGAAGCACATATTGCTTAAGTGACATTTTAATGCTTCATTTTAGTGGTCTCGCTTGTTAAGGTTCTCCAACCTTAATTGCTTATTTCAATCTTAAACTGCTGCATTCAGTGTTTTAATTGCTCCTTATTAGCAATAAGATGTAAAACAGGGGTAGGCAATGTCGGTCCTGGTGAGCCGCAGTGGCTACAGGTTTTCATTCCAACCCAATTGCTTAATTAGAAACCAATCATTGCCAATCTCAGACCTTATTTAATTTTATGGCTTGTTAGTCTGTGTAATGTAAGGCTTTTATATCGTAGATTTTTTTTCCTTTCCAAGGATATCATCCAAATGATTTGAAGCCTAAAACAGTTCATTTTCAGTCTGTCACATTTTTCTATTAAGTGTTTTATTAAATCAAACCGTGCATGATGAACACACACAGATGTAATTGGAAAAAAGCTAGCTGGAGAACTGCTGGCTGCTTTGTCTTTTACATCTTATTGCTAATAAGGAGCAATGTATGTATGTATGTATGTATAATTAGGCAGGGAAAACACTTGCCTTGTAAAAACCCAGCTTAAGAGTTAGGCAAATGTATTGATGAAATAGCTATACAGACCAAAGAGGAAACATGCAGACCAGCTTCAATAGATAATGCAGAAGAACAGAAATGGAACCAGGGGAGCTTAAATGCAGAAAAAGACTACACTAGTAGCAAGAGTCTAACACTCATTGTGGACTTCTAATATTTACTTCCAGAGAAGTACATTCAGGTGGGGTTGACTAAACACAGAAATTCAAAGGTTTATACCACCTCATATGAGTGGTAAAGTTCAGGATTAAAACAAAGGCTTCTGGAGAGAGGAAAAAAAAACTGCAAAATGTAAACATACAAACTAATAAGCTTCAGACACAAAGCAGGAAGCAGTCGATGATGGGTTGCCAATCCAACGAGGCAAATTATATACACTAAACCATACTAGGCAAGATTTAGAAATACTAATCGACCAAAGTCAAACATCCTTTACACCAGGGGGTTACACTGCGTGCCCAAAGAAAATGCTGGGAATTAAACCTAAATTCACTTTGCCACCATTCTGTGCTCAAATATGAAGGCCATTAAATTGGATAAAGTTAATGAGTGTTTAGTTACACTGAAGAAATAAAAGTTACTAATTAGCCAAATGCAAAGTTATCCTCAAAGTACTTTTGAATTCAAAAAGATAACAGATAAGAGCAAAACACCAGCTACTGGCCTGATGAAACAAATTATATGTGAGCAGACTAAATTAAAATACAGTAAGAATACAATGCAACTAGCCTAAATAAATAAAAATGTCCATCTTTAACCACATAAACAAAGAACACTATGATCTTTCACTGATGTTAACCTCAAAAAAAAAAAAAAAAAAAAAAAAAAAAAAGCCAGTAAAGTACAAATCTAATAACCGGCCTCATTGGCTATTAAGTTGTGAAAAATATATTTAAAAACTTCAACTTATGCATCTATGTTCAATTTTCACCTCCACTGGTTTCCATTTTCCAGAGCTTCAATTTTTATGTTACAAACAGACAAAAACCTGTTTGATTGGGTCCCATTTTTGTACTCAAGAACTGTAATTGTAGAACGATGTACAGATACACCATCTGCAACAAGATGTTCTTGCAAGTCTTCGGAGGTGATCCGTGGGTTGTCTGTAACCTTTCTCACAATCCTGCACATATGCCGCTCCTGTGTTTTTCTTGGCCTGCCAGACCTGCTGAGTTTAACACCAACTGTGCCTGTGGCCTTCCATTTCCCCGATTCCATTCCTTACAGTTGAAACTGACAGTTTAAACCTCTAGGATAGCTTTTTGTAGCCTTCCCCTAAACCATGAGACTGAACAATCTTTGTTTTCAGATCTTTTGAGAGTTGCTTTGAGGATCCCATGCTGTCAATCTTCAGAGGAGAGTCAAAGGGAAGCACAACCTGTAATTGACCACCTTAAATACCTTTCCTCTGATTGGACACACCAGTCTATGAAGTTCAAGGCTTACCGAGCTAATCCAACCAATTTGGTGTTGCAAGTAATCAGTATTGAGCAGTTACATGCATTCAAATCAGCAATATGTCAAGGGGACCCAACTTTTTGCATAGCCAGTTTTTCACATTTGATTTAATTTCATACAACTAAATACTGCTTCACTAAAAATCTTTGTTTGGAAAACATCCCAGTACTCTCATGTTCCTAGGAAATGAAAGACATACCGCTGTTATGTTTTTTGTTGAAAGTAAATTATTATGCAGGCTGAGAGGGGTTCTCAAACTTTTTCATATGACTGTAAGATGAATGGATATGCGTATAACACAAAGACCAGTTCATAAAACATTTAGTACATAAAACAAAACACAGACTTCCCAAAGCCAGGGATATTAACTAAGGGATGCTATTTTGAAATGTAGAATTTTTAACCACACAAATCAAAATGCACAGTACACAAGTACATTTTGTGCAGAAAAAGATGCTAATAAGAGCCTGTAACCAATTAGCAACATTTCAAGCTGTCATGCTTATCAGCCATACCTTGAATAACTTGAGGTCTGCCAAGATTAATTCTTTAGATTTAAGGGGGAAAAAAAAAACTAACTGTTCAACATAAGATGACTTGGACAAAATCCACTGCAAATCAAAATAAAAGCTCACTACAGAAGAAACAGATATTTTCTGCTATCTAAGCACAGTGTAAGCAAATTGCACAAAAATAAAAAAAAGAGGTAGACACAAGCTTATCTCCTAAACAAAATATAATGTGATATTTGATTTTGATTCTTTGGCAAAGTGCTCACCCATTCATCAAGCCCACCTAGACCAGTTCAATGTCACAGCACTGGGAACATGACCCCAGACCAATTTAGAATTTGCCAACTAAACTAACTTTTAAGTCTTTGGTACAACACCTGGAGAGAACTCCATTCAGACATGGAATAAACATGCAAATACCATATAGTTAGTTTCTGAGTTCAAGATTTGAACTGTGTCATGTGGCTTATCCCTGTGCCACCAAGACACAGGTGACATAACTAAGACACTTACAGGATGGTAGGGCATTTTTTTACCCTCTAAAATCTCCATCACAAAACTTCCCTAAAAACGGAGGGAAAATAAATATAAAAACAAAGCATGCGTTACATAAATAATGCTTCAGCAACATTTTCCAGTAACTCTTATGGGAAATGACTGTGTACTGCCCAGGGAAAATTTCGCCGTTCCTAAAACGCACTCACTACTTGTCTCTTTTTCTCCTCTTTACTTTCTACTAACAATGTCTTCATTTTAATTATAATTATTTATTTCGACTGATGCCTTTACATTCTAAGGAAATAACTACATTAAATCATGGCACAATTGTTTGCATTTTTTTTTTTTTTTTTTTTAAAAACAACCTGCTCAAGGTCACAAAATGTGTCAGAGACAGGGAACTGAACTGTGCCAGTGCATCACCTCAAGGAAGCACAGTGGCGGTGTGAGGAGCGCTTCTGCCTCACAACTCATGGAACAAATCTTAGTCCAGTCACACTTTCTGTTTAAACACTGGTAACATTGATTTTCTCCAAAGATATGAACGATTAGCTAAAAATATACTGCACAACAATGATCCATTTCTGCAAAGAGAATCAGAATGGGTATTTGCCAAGACAAACAGAGAAAAATGGAAATTTTGCATAAATATGAGGCCAAATTCCAAAGTAGGCTTTAAAAATTTCACAAAAGGAAATTAGTGAGAAGTCAAGCAAAATAACACCTTTCATTGGCTAACTAAAAAGATTACAATATGCAATATAGCACTTTGAGTACTGAGAAAAGTGCTATATAAATGTAATGAATTATTATTATTACATCTTCCCTTAGGAAGGGGACTGAGTTGCCTCGAAAGCTTGCATATTGTAATGTTTTTAGTTAGCCAATAAAAGGTGTCATTTTGCTTGACTTCTCACTACATTCATAATGGCAACATGGTACAACACCCTAGTACCACAAAAGAAAATTAATATTTAACATTAAATTAGAAGGCATTCTTTTGAAAATTGTGTTTTTGTGCACTGTAAGGTTTAAGTGAGTTTACAACTAAATACACACACACACACACATACATATACACACTTTTTTTATAGTCTGTGTTCTTAGACCTTTGTGTTCTGAACCAAGGTCTATTGCAGCTGTACTTGCCGATTTGTTAGAATGTTTAGAAATATGTTTCAGAAAAATAAAACGCTTGACTATGTTATAAAGTAAAGCTGGTATACTATATTGCGAAATAGAACGGTGACTATTCTAAGAGCACATTGAACGAAACGATCGACCGTACTCAAGTCGCTTTATCACGTGAACTTAACCGGATTTCAGCAAAAAATGCTATAAAACATAACGTTTCTTTATATCAGTTTGTGAAAAGGGCTGTCAAGAGACCTCACTAAAAGTACAAAATCAAAATTGTTGTCTCTATCCAAACGGATTCAATCTGCTACAAGATTACGTAAATGGGGCACTGCGAAAGAGAACACCTGCAAAAGGACTGTAGCCACAGGCATCCCTGGAGATGGGATTTGGTACCCCATCGACAGCCAAAAGCTTACCTCACCCCTCTGGTAGCCCATACAGCCACACAGTCGGGCTAAGTAATCTAAAATAATTGACCCTTCTGTATATCCCTGGGCCCTACAGAGAACGCTCAGGAAACGCAGGCAGGGCGAGAGGCAGCCGGCCAGCTTCCACTGCGATCCCCCAGTTTTATTAGGCCCTCTCATCCTTTGTGCTCGCCTACAAGCGCACCCCCCAAGTCTCCCATCTGCTCGGCACCTCCAGGCCTTACCTGAAGCGTCCCCCGCAGTGTTGGCACTGGTCCCCGACCCAGCCTGGCTCGCAGAGGCAAGTGCCGCTAGCAGTGCTGCACTGTCCATTGATACACGGCTTGTCGCAGTCCTTGCAGTGTCCGAGAGCGGTCAGGCCTGCCAGCAGGAGCACTAAAACACCCCGCGGCCTCATCAAGTGTTGCAGCCCCAGCCCTGGCCCCAAAGACCGGCCCTCCACTCGGAGGGCACGTCGCTCTTCCGAGTCCATCTTCGTAGTGTACGCTCCACGGTACCTCGCTGTACGGCAGACTCGTCTTGTCGCAGTGATGCACTTTGTATAATCCTCTGGTTAAAAAAATACTACTACGAATAATAAAATAAAACTCCGTCTTCGGAAAGGTTTTCACTGAACACAGCTAATCAATAGGTGAGCCGGCGACAGACGGAGACAAGAAACAAAACGCTCCGCCCCGTCAGAGTTCGATGGAATTAGTCCCGCCCAGAGCGGGACGACAAGAATGGCCCATCCCAACCTAATAAGGATTATGCAAAACCTGGATAAAAACGTCATAAAAACCCGCCTTCCTCACGGCCTCTCGACCGCGCCCCCAAACAATAATCGACTTAATAGAAGCGGGAGATTCAAGAGGTGCATCACTGAACGAACCTTACACCCGTGGAGATACCTTAAAACTAAACTTAAAATTAAGGAACCTATCCCTGGCAAACTATTTAAATCGAATCAAAGCACTACTCAGCTCACAAGTCGCCTCAATGAAATAAAAACCTGGATGAAGCAGAACTCTTCAAAATTAAACTGCAACAAAATTGAACTCCTGGAAATTGGCACTAAAGAAAGACGCCTCACGTCTGGACAAACTGGTGAGGAAGGCAAGCTCTATTGTTGGCATGGAGCTGGACAGTTTAACATCTGTGGCAGAGCGAAGGGTGCTCAGCAGGCTCCTATCAATTACGGAGAATCCACTGCATCCACTTAATAGTATCATCTCCAGACAGAAGACAGACTGCTGTCACTGTCCTGCTCCACTGACAGATTGAGGAGATCGTTCCTCCCCCAAACTATGCGACTGTTTAATTCCATCGGGGGGGGGGGGGGGGGGTTGTAAACGTTAACATTTAACATTATACATAGTTATTGTCTGTTTTTCACCTGTATTATTATCATTCTTTAATTTAATATTATTTATTGTATCAGTATGCTGCTGCTGAAGAATGTGAATTTCCCATTGGGATTAATAAAGTATCTATCTATCTATCTATCTATCTATCTATCTATCTATCTATCTATCTATCTATCTATCTATCTATCTATCTAAAGCACAACTTAAGAAAATGAGCTCCTTTTCAGTCATTCTTGGTGGTGATCTCATTAGACCTCCTACTAATACAAGGAATCTGGGTGTCATTTTTGATTGCTCCCTTTCTTATTCCACCCACATAAATCACATTAAGTGATTTTCTTACTTCCGTAACATATCGCGTGTTCGCTCATTCCTCTTCTTTTCAAATGATGAGAAACTTGTCCATGCTTTTATCACATCCTGCATCGATTATTGTAACTTTCTACTGGCAGGAGACTCTTCAAATCTTTTATCACAGGTCCAGTTGATTCAAAGCTCTGCTTCAAAAAATCCTTACACGGACCAGCAACAGGGAGCACATCACACCCACCCCTGCTTCACTTTCAATCGCTCCATTGTGTCTTACAGGATTGAATATAAAATTCTATTAATAACCTACAGAGCTTAAATGGCCTTGCACCAGACTACTTCAGCAACCTTCTCCATCACTATGCTCCTGTTCGCCCATTACGGTCCTCTGATTCTGGCAATCTTGTTGTGGCCCACAATAACCTGCGCTCTATGGGTGACAGGGCCGTCATCTGTATAGCGCCCAGACTTTGGAAACACCGACCAAAATTAGTGAGATCAGCTGACTCCATGCATTTTCTTAAAAAAACAACTTAAAACCCATCTGTTCAGGAAGGCTTTTAACTTATGACATTCTGCCCTTTTCAGTTTACCCCTCTGTCCAGATGCTCAGGATAATTTCTATGCATGTTATATCACAAATGCTGTTATTTGTTCAGGCTTTTCTTCTACTATTTAATTCAGTAACTTGCTCTGGTTTACTGTCTTTTATTCCATTTAATGTTTTGTATATCCTATATTTATCATTTTTTGAGGATATTATATTATATTATATTACCCTGCTGTTCTTTCTGAGACTATGTGAAGCGCCTTGAACAAGGGGAAGGCGCTATATAAAATGTGTTATTACTACTGCTGCAAGAGATCATGCCTGCAACAAAAAATGTACACCTCATTAGTCCATGAAAACCAGAATTAAGCTATTACATATATTGTATACTGATCAGTGAACAACACTGCAGATATTTACTCTGTTTCTGAAATAACTGTGGCTGGCACGGTGGCACAGTTCGTTTCCCAGGTCCTCCCTGCATGGAGTTTGCATGCGTGGGTTTCCTCCGGGTGCTCTGGTTTCCTCCCACAGTCCAAAGACATGCAGGTTAAGTGCATTGTCCCTAGTGTGTGGGTGTGTGTGTGTGCCCTGCAGTGTGTTGGTACCCTGCCCAGGGTTTGTTTCCTGCCTTGCTCCCTATGTTGGCTGGGATTGGCTGCAGCAGACCCTGTTGTTAGGATATAGCAGGTTGGATAATGGATGGATGAATGAAATAACTGTGCGCCCAACTGCCAAATGAAAAGAAAGTTAAAGTGTAGCAGCCATTATAATAAACTTTCCAGTTAATAAGGTGCTAAAAGATAGACTATATTAACTCAAGTAAACTTTAGTTTGCTATGATTTTTGCATTCTTATTGAGTTAAACCTACATTAAAACATGGAGTGGTACAGTGGTTAGTTCTACTGTTTTTCAGGTTTGTGGACCTTGGTTCAAATCCCAGGCACCGTGTGGAGATGGGATTTGTTCTGTGTGGAATTTACGTGTTCTCTCTGTGTCCACTTGGATTTGTCTCCATACTCTTGTTTTCTTCTCAGTGTGTTAGGATAAGTGGCAACATGCTGTATAACTAAGTGTGCCCTGCAATGGGTTGGCATTCCATGCAGGGTTCGTTCCTACTGAATTCCAATGCTTTCTAAAATGGATTCAGCATGTTAGATGATTGATGATGAAGGAGAACTCAAAAACGCTTTTCTTTAATGAATGCACACAGACAGTAATTGTAAATAAAACAGCTTCAATTGCAAGTCCATTGTGACAGGAATACAATTTAACTTGCTGATGCACAAAAATAGATAAAGAAGCTTAACATGCTAGGATGTGCCATTTTTTAGTAACCTTTTTAAGAGTGTTTTCCCCATGTTATACTGTACATACTCTGTTTTTGGAAACATGATTTTGAGTCTTGCCAAAAGTGTACGGCCTTCCTCAGATAAAAGCCTGTTCCTATTTCTCTTCCTTTAAAGAATCTGAATAATCCCAAATTTACAGGAATTCAACAATGGGAATATTACAACACAAAACATTTTACGAACAAGAAAATTCTTTTTCAGTCCGTTAAGTTTCCTTAACTGACTAGTAACAAAGTTGTTTTAATGTACATGCATAAGTCAAAAGAACTGCTGGGAAATTGTATAGAATTATCTTTTTAATGTTGTTGAGAACTGAAAGCCTTTATTACAATCTATATAGAAATCATTTTTAAAACAAAAGAGCATAAAAAATGTGATAATCGAGAGACCATTCGGTTCCTTGGGCTTGTTTGTTTAGCTAATAGCTAAGCCGTCCCGATATCTCATCCAGATACTTTCTTATAGGTTGGCAAGCTTTCTGCTTCAACTGCCTGTCTCGGTAGTTTGCTCTAGATTCTACTCTTTTCTAAATTCTGAAAATTCTCAAGAAGTGCTTCCTGGCTCCCGTCCTAACCTGTTAATTCCCAATGGTGTCCTTGAGTACGTGATTCACGGTTAAGTTGAAAGAATTCGCTTGATCTACTTTAATAATGCCTTTGAGGAGTTTGAAGACCTGGATCAGGTCCCCATGCTGTCCCCTCTCCTCGAAACTGGACAGGTTTAATTCTCCATGTCTGTCAGAGTAGGACACGTTCTTCAGTTCTGGGATGTGCCTGGTTGTTCTCCTCTGCACAGCATTGAGTGCTGCTATGACTTTCTTGTAGAGTGATGACCACCACTGCACACGATACTCCAGTTGTTTTGCAGTGGTTGCTTCCTGTAGGACAGTGTACCCATTCTTGTATTGATAATTGACAGTCATTTTCCCCACGTTTAGCACTTTTCACTTTTTTTATATTGAACTTCATTTTTCAGGTGTTCACCAATTCTGCAGCTTGTCCAGGCCTTTTTGAATTATTTTTGCTGCCTCCAAGTATCTGCCATTTTAGTGCCACCTGAGAATTTGACAAATTTCCTAACTATACCAAAATCTATGTCATCAATATAAATCAGAAGAAGTAACAGTTCAACGACAGACCCTTGTGGATCCCACTGATGACTTCATTCCATCTAGAGTATCCTTCTCTTATCTGCACTTTTTGTCTTCTGCCAGTTAATTAACTTCGGTTTCACTTTTATAGGTTACCTCTGATGCCAACAGCATCTAGTTTCAAAACTAAACAAGACATTCAGTTTACTCATCTTCTCACAGAAGCACATGCTCTTCACTGCTGCTCTTGGAACAACCGCTGGCCATGTTTTGTCCTTTCAGTAATGTGGTGAACAGAAATACACAAAATACTTCAAGTGCCATCTCATCGGCTGATTAAAGACACTGAACATACGTTTTCTTAATTTGCATTCAACTTCTGCTCTTAGCACTTGAAAGAGATTGCACCTTCAACCTGGAGGATGAGAATCTTGTGTCAAAGAAAACCTATAATTTCACAGTTTGTTTCTGGTATGTCATCTTCAATTTTTTGTAAACTATATAACACACTGTTTGTCTCCAGCATTAAGGTGAATTTCCAAATGTGTACCTAGTCTTGTCCTATCATAGATCACTAAGGAACTCCACTTGCAGACCTCTCGTCAAGTTAAGACATAGAACTTGGTCAGGACTGGCTCTGCAGGTTATTTTATGCCATTCAGGACAGGAGCCAAGTCAGAAGATCCCATAACATTCCCTGGTAGATTGCATATTCAATAGGATAAGTTGTGTCTTATATTTATACAGTATAGAAGAATACAGGAATACCAACTGGCAGGGTAGTAGGGTAATGGAAGGGCCACTGGGGGACACTGAGATGCAAGATTCCACCCACTGAATAGGTGGCGGAACAGGTGGCATTGAATAGTTGGCATGTGTAACCCTCACTTTCTCCTACTCATT
Organism: Erpetoichthys calabaricus; assembly: GCF_900747795.2. Lineage (NCBI taxonomy): Eukaryota > Metazoa > Chordata > Cladistia > Polypteriformes > Polypteridae > Erpetoichthys > Erpetoichthys calabaricus. The sequence goes on along the minus strand of NC_041398.2, from coordinate 36,659,667 downwards.
GAAATAAACAAGTAACATGGGGGATGCCTGCCCTTTTAATGGGATTACTGGGAGATGCCTGCCCTTTTAATGGGATTACTGGGGCATGTAGGGCTCTAGAAGGACAGCCCTTTATGTTCCTAAAGTCATCTCTGACCTTCGAATATATTCCTGGAACATGTCCAGAAGTGATTCCTGGCTCAAGTTAAAGAAAACCTGGTGGCCATGCTGTAGATGAACTTTGAGTCAGGAGTGGACCAGAGAATAAGTGACTAGCAGGAAATTGATATAAGATACCTATTGATAGGAGAATGGGCAAGTGATAGGGATGATCCTGTGTAGACACGATAGACTGCCTTCAGGAGTTTCTTTACTCTTTTTTATTGTCATTTTTGTATCTTTTGGTTCCAGTATCTTGTACCGCACAATTTATTACCACAAATGAACAGCCTCCTTTTCTTCTGGTCTCATTTCAGATATTGAAGGGCTCATCACTGCCCCTTATCTTCCACACCTTTTATCTCTTCTCCATTTAATCAGACTACAGTAATCCCTCCTCCATCGCGGGGGTTGCGTTCCAGAGCCACCGGCGAAATAAGAAAATCCGCGAAGTAGAAACCATATGTTTATATGGTTATTTTTATATTGTCATGCTTGGGTCACAGATTTGCGCAGAAACACAGGAGGTTGTAGAGAGACAGGAACGTTATTCAAACACTGCAAACAAACATTTGTCTCTTTTTCAAAAGTTTAAACTGTGCTCCATGACAAGACAGAGATGACAGTTCTGTCTCACAATTAAAAGAATGCAAATATATCTTCCTCTTCAAAGGAGTGCGCGTCAGGAGCAGATAATGTCAGAGAGATAGAGAAAAGCAAACAAATCAATAGGGCTGTTTGGCTTTTAAGTATGCGAAGCACCACGGCACAAAGCTGTTGAAGGCGGCAGCTCACACCCCCTCTGTCAGGAGCAGAGAAAGAAAGAGAGACAGATAGAGAGAGACAGAGAAAAACAAACAATCGAAAATCAATACGTGCCCTTCGAGCTTTTAAGTATGTGAAGCACCATGCAGCATGTCGCTTCAGGAAGCAGCTGCACAGAAGGTAGCAACGTGAAGATAATCTTTCAGCATTTTTAGACGAGCGTCTGTATCGTCTAGGTGTGCGAACAGCCCCCCTGCTCAATCCCCCTACGTCAGGATCAGAGAATGTCAGCGCAAAAGAGAGAGAGAGAAAAGTAAGTTGAGTAGCTTCTCAGCCATCTGCCAATAGCGTCCCTTGTATGAAATCAACTGGGCAAACCAACTGAGGAAGCATGTACAAGAAATTAAAAGACCCATTGTCCGCAGAAATCCGCGAACCAGCAAAAAATCCGCGATATATATTTAAATATGCTTACATATAAAATCCGCGATAGAGTGAAGCCGCGAAAGGCGAAGCGTGATAGAGCGAGGGATTACTGTATAATGGTTTTGCAAGCTTGGCTGATGGCACAATACATGATTTTGAGTTGGAGATCACTGTTTTACTTTGACATTAAAAGTCTTTTTCCGTTAAATAGTGCCAGAAATGCCAAATTAAATCCACTGTGATTCAATGTTGTATAATAATGAAATGTGAAATCTTCCAAAGGAATTATATATACAAGGTGTCCATAAAGTCTGTGTGCAATTTAAAATAGTTGTAACTTTGTAAGTATATGAGATTTGTAAAAAGGATTAGAAAGCTAGATTTTTTTGCCTTTAGAAGTTTTATTTTTGCCATATTTGGGGAACTGAAAATCCACATGAGTCTGTTGAACATGAAAGAGATTCTCCCAAAGTTAATGTGTGGTGTGCTTTGGGAAAAACTCGAGCCATAGGGCCATTCCTTTTTGAAGGGCTTGTTGTTAATGGTGATAGCTATTTAGAAACGCTGCAAAATTACTTGAGCAATTAGGACTGATAGAGAGCAGAGTGTTTCAACAAGATGGTGCTCCTTGTCACTTTGCTTTGCATGTTAGACAGTCTCTACATGAGAAATTCCCTAACAGATGGATTGGAAGAGGTGGATCATTTTCTTGGCCTCCTAGTTCGCCAGATTTGACTCCACTGGATGTCTTTTTATGGGGACATGTGAAAACTAATGTTTATTCAACCAAACCTCGATCTTTGGAAGACTTGCAAGCTAGGATAACTGATGCGATTGCTGGCATTACTGAAAATCAGCTTGAAAATGTTTTCCGAGAACTACAGAATCGTATTATCCTTTATATCAGTAATGATGATGGACATGTTGAAAATTAACAAGAACAAAAAAAATGTGTTTCTTCTTTCTAATCCTTTTTACAGATTCTTTCTATCACTAATACTTACAAAGTTATAACTATTTTAAATTGCACACGGACTTTATGGACACCCTGTATTAAAAGAATAGAAAGGCAGCACAAATAAAAGATGACATCAAGGAGAACAAATAAAAAGTGACTTCCAGGATACAAGGAAAAGAATGTGAAAATAAATTACATTTAATTTCAGGAAAACTAAATAAGGAAAAAAAATATTCAACATAAATGTAAATAGGAGATCCTAGAATAGGTTGTCAGTAGCCAGCTATTGTCATGTCACTGTGCCTGATTTGTTCAAAGTGACAGATGCAGCCAAACAGCACATGCTGTCACCCTAGGAGCTCACACTCTAAGCATTACATAGAAAAGGTAACACATGCCCCATAAAGTGTCCTACGAGGGTCTTCTTCACTCCTCCTGTGCCAGTCCTCACACTAACCTGCTCCAAGGTGCAGACAAATACCATGTTCAAAAAAATCAGAATGAAAGAAAAAGAACATTAGTATCTAAGCAAAGTGTACCCTTCAGGAACACACATTGAAGAGCACTATGTGAATGGAGTCTAGCAGTAGAAGCAGAGGTCAGGGAAAGACTGGCAGTTCGTCAACCTCAGATGTGCCTCTTGTAAATATCGATTGTGTAACATGACAAGCAGAACACAGAAGAGTATCTGAGAGTGTCCATAAACGTTTATAGTTATTGCTGTCCTTTGTAGGACAGTGAAATTCTCACCTTGCATGTGCTAATTAACATACAGTACAACATGTTGCCGTTCTCTAGTGCTGTAAAAAACAAGAATGGTAGACACATCATTTCACTTTCCTTACACAGTTTAAGGCGACTGTGTGTAATTTGAATAGTCATGTCTAATTTTGCATTGAGCTCCCTTAAGTGAAACATTTTGACCCAATGCTGGAGAAAGAAGTTGAACTTATTTGGAAGGAGGAGAACTTTTCTTGTAATGCTTCAGCTTTATTCCTTTCTATGCTGAAGCAGTCTGCCATGTTAAAACATGTTACTTGCTACTGAAAATACAGTATATCACGTCTACTAGTGCTTTGGTATTTGCTTAAGAATTACCTTAATGGTTTGATAATTAGTTTAAGTAGAAAATGTAAAGGCTCTGTGACATTGTAAGAGCAGGATTTTAGGAATTTTGGTGTGGTGTGATGTTTGGTTGTAAGAGATAAGCAAATGCATCTGCCACAATGTGCAATTTATGATGGCATAAGAGCACTTCTTATAACCTCAATGTCTAAAGTACAGAAGTTCTCCTTATTGTAGCCTCCTGACTTTAATGGCAGGAGCATATGAGCTCTGAAAGCACTTTTCAGAAACAAGAAATTTAGTTTTAAGAAAGGCAGAGTTGTCTTGGAGACAGGATGACCACATCATACCTAGATTAGCTTTATGACATCAGAGAGAAGAGAAACAGGAGGACAGGGACTTGAGTCCAAGAATGCTATGGGTTACTGCTGACACTTTAAGTAACATAAGAAATGGGCTGCCTGGAAAGACTAAACATCTAGCAGTACCAGGGTGTATGATGTTCACACATTATTTTGGTTTTGTTTACGGCACTAAGCCTTCTTTTGCACATTTTGCTTTATTAAACCATGTGGGGCTGAATTCCTTTCTCAGCTAGGTCAATTGGGATGAGATGAAGAGCTCAGACCTAATAGGATGGCAACATTAACAGTTATACCTGGGTCAAGTCTGAAAGAACTACTGACAGAAGGCTGTGGATTGCACTCCTAGGTTCAAGTGAATTGCAACTATGAACCGTATAAGAGTAGGTAAATTAAAGAAGTGACAGAGAAATAAAGATTATACTGTCTACATTACAAAAGAATCTGTGCATTTAATCAAGGGATTTATGTTTTAAGGAGAGGTGTTCCCAAAAGCCTTTTCACAGCCGGACACAATCCTTCTCGAATCTGTTTAAATCAATTCAGGGTTGTAAGAGTACAGAAAGGCAGAAAGCAGCCCTAAAATGTAGCCCAGTCAACTGCAGAACCCACTCACAAAAAGACCCCCCGACAGTTCAAATTAACCTAACAGTACATATTGAGGAAAACTAACAAAGACATAGAGAGAATGTACACCCAGTCTACTACTAGCTGTGAGATCCGAACCCAGAATGCTGGAGCACTACTCACTGCACCACCATGCTACTCAGCGCCATTCTATTGTTTCTTTATTCCTCTTTTTGAAACAGAAAGCGCCGAATGCACAATGCACATGGCCATATTTTGAAACATGTTAAGTTCTTCAAATGCTTGCAGTGTTTTCCACTCATAGTAGTAGTGGCAGACTCTAAATGGCTCTTTTGTGTAGACAGTGCTAACACAATACACAATGACGTCTCCTGACCTCTAACAACTATCTACAATGCCACCAACAATCATGCAGGAAGACAGAACAACAAATTATGAAAATAAAAGTTTTATTAGACCTACAACAGATTTAATATGCTGCGGAAAAAGATTCAAAGAAAAGGTGACAATCACATCAGCTGAAATGCCTTGTTCCATAATGCTTTAACTTTCTGCAATTAATTATCGTCAAAACCTATATACAACTTGTCCCTCCATGTTGGACATACTGTAAAATGATCAGACCCAACACACTTAAAAAGGTTGGGGCAGCCACCCATATAATATCCCTGGCTGCAATGGGTTAGGTTTTCAGACAAGTGATTGGTTTGGAGTCCAGACATGAACTGACTAAGGTTTGGAAAGATGGCGGTTTTAAGTTATTAACCCGAAAGTGACATAGGGGAACCGGAAGTGACCTTCTTCTGACATCATCTTTGGGGCCAGAACAGCAAGTGACATCTTTCTGGTCGCTGGAACCAGAAATGACATCTTTCTGGGCGCTGGAACCAGAAGTGGCATCTTTCTGGGCGCTGGAACCAGAACTGACATCTTTCTGGTCACTGGAACCAGAAGTGACATCTTTCTGGGTGCTGGAACCAGAAGTGACGTCTTTCTGGGTGCCGGAACTGGAAGTGACATCTTCAATGTTTGGTCAAATAGGTTTTCCCGCAGCTGGTCTGTAGTGACAACAGGAGAATGTTTAGTGCACCCCTCCATCTCCTGGCCTGGCATGAAATTAGCTTCGCTTGGTCCATACAACGTCCTCCTACTCACACGTGCATGACAATACAAACAACTTTTATTTTATATAGCACATTTCTATGGGGCGCCTCATCCAGGGTTTGTTGCCTTCTTGTACTGTATGCTAGCCAGGATAGACTCCAGTAACCCCTGTGATCCAGCTCAGGGCTAAGCAGGTTAGGTAATGACTGACTGACCTCTCTATGGTGAACACCATCCTAAGGTGTTCTGATGTTGACCTTCATCCTGCCATGCTACTGTATGTGGGTCATGGCAATCACTTAGTCACATTCATGGGTTCATCTCTCTTATAGAGCCACTCCAATGTCCATGAAAGCATTTCTCTCCTCCATTTCCTGTAAACGATATATTTACCTGCTATCATGCTTTGAAAAGGTTGTTATTACTAAATGGTTTGGTTTATTTGATCTACTAAATGTTTTGTTTATATCTCTTTACTAAAATGAATGCGGATAAACATGAGATTTTCCTATTTTTCTGGATAATATTCCTGCAGCTCATTTAGCTTTTACTGCTAAATGAAAACTCTGTTTCCTTAATTGTTCTGATGAGTAGAGATTTATGTTTTTCAATACTTATTCACTAGCTTGCTGAGTGGTCAATTACATGTCACAGCAGAAAGCCTTAAAAATGCTTCAGTAGCAATTTGGCTCACAACTGCTTTTCAACATCACAATTAAGATCTCTGCAGGAAGAACACCATTCCAAAAAACTGGATTAAGTCTTTATATCCATGAAAGCATAAACCAAAGGAGGAACGTTTTGGTCCTCAATGTTGACTGCTCTAACTCCTTAAAGGCCAACAGAACATCCTCACTTCGTTACAGAGTGCAGCTTCAAACTGAGCGCACGTCCTTGTGTAATCACTGAGACAATTTTGACAAGTGCTTCAATGAGGCACCAAGCAATGGCACAATTACTTACAGCCGAAATTCTTATTGTTGAGTGAACACAGAGTCTGATAAACAAAACACAAAGGGAATGATGCTGTATTTTACTGGATTGATATTTTCTCCCATCTCAATTTGTTAAATTCACATCAATTTCTGCTCTGAGTTTTGAGAGAAACATTAAGTCACTTTTTATTTTTTATTTTATCAGTCGGCAAAAAAAGCCCAAAACATCCATCCATCCATTTTCCAACCCGCTGAATCCGAATACAGGGTCACGGGGGTCTGCTGGAGCCAATCCCAGCCAACACAGGGCACAAGGCAGGAAACAATCCTGGGCAGGGTGCCAACCCACCGCAGGACACACACAAACACACCCACACACCAAGCACACACTAGGGCCAATTTAGAATCGCCAATCCACCTAACCTGCATGTCTTTGGACTGTGGGAGGAAACCGGAGCGCCCGGAGGAAACCCACGCAGACACGGGGAGAACATGCAAACAAGCCCAAAACATTAAAATGAAAATAAAAAGCAAGTAAAAGGTGGTATCACATCTCTTCTGATGCAACACAAATTGTATGTATAACTTATCTGTTAACTGAGTATTACTTTGTGTAATGCTGTTCGAAAATTGTGATTTTACAGTATGCTAAATATGACTCGCCAAATTTTAATTTGTGTGTTTTAATTTGGTCTCTTTTTATTTTAATATTATTTAGATAATGACTCTTAAGTTGTGGGCGTGGAGCACATGTGGGAAGTATAACTGAAAGGGCAGGTAGGTACAAGTGACCTCATTAAATCATTAATATTCATGAGGTAGTTTTCCAAGTAAACTTACTTTGGAAGTAAATAAAATTCTGGGGTGTATAGCAAAATAGATATAGATGGGAATTCTGGGAAAATTAGTATAAATTGTTAAAAGAGTGCCATTATTTATTAGAATGTACTAGGGGGCTCTGCCTCACTCGCCAACCCCTGTGCAGACCCTATGCACTCATCATTTCCAGGATCTGCAGCTTGCGACGAATCGTGTTGTGCTTTTGGATAAACACAAATATCAACTCTGTCTTTGATATCTCTGTCTTTTGGAAACTATTATCGCTGACAATTCTTCACATGTTGGTTTATTATATATGCGAGCATGATCTTTCGGATTCATATAGAAATCCAAGAAAACTTCTTTTTCCGTGATTTTCAGATAAATTTCGTGTAAAGTGCGATACTTTTGGACGTATGGATTTGTATCCATTATTGACTGTAGAATTTCTAATATGTCCGATCGTTTAACTGTTTTGATTCTATGTTGCATCGCTTCTCCATAATCATAAATATAAACCTGACCGAATTGTGATTTCTTTGAAATTAAACTTGTAGTAGCTTTACCACAGATTCTCAGAGCGTATGGTCCTGAGTCGTGTAAATCTACATTTTGAGCACTGAATGATGTGAACACGAACAGATTATCGTAGATACGGATATTTTGCCTCTAGTGTTTGTGGATTTCACTTTCACCAAATTATCTCTCTGAAAATGTCTCGTCTCATCCCAAGATTTTTTTTATATAATAGAGATATATGTTTAAACTTATATAAAATACCGGTATATCTTTGCTTGCAATAAATGTGAAACAGAGGCTTGGGACTTTAAGATTAAAATATGTTGATGTCTAACCAAAAGTAACCTAATCAATAATCAACCAGTCCATGGGAACTTAATGGTTGTCCCAGATTTTCAACTGATGCAATATCATACATAAGGTAGTGTTTTATTCTGAAAATGAGTAGTCAGCAAGACACTATAAATTCAATGGATTTTAAAAGGCACTGCGAGAGAGACATCATAACTGCCATGACTAAAAGAAGAGAGACGGAGAGAGTCAACAGACAAAGAGAAGACAACTCGGGCAGACTTTGCCATCTACAGATTGCCCCTTTGCTCCCAAGCATTATGCCTGATTTAAGAAAACAAAGACTGCAACAACCAAAGCTATGGCCACCTGAAATGAAGCTTGCCGTGTGACCCTGATTCAAATTGTTGAGGCTCTATGTTTTCATATCTAACATTCTCCTTCAAATAAACATAATTAATGATTTAAATACTTTTTGAGTATTGTTTTGCTGAAGTGCCCTGTTGTTTACTGACATTTAGCAATGACTGGTGATTGTTCATGAAACAAACTGTGCCCATTTAGATTATGTAGTAATTAGCCCTTGGCTTCTGATCAAATGGTGGAGTCCTTTCAAAGGTAGCCATTGGGATACAAAGCCTGACAGGAGTAGCAGATCTTTGCATTTGCTAGGGTATTCTGAATTGTGTAGCTCTTTCAGTGGAAGCAATCTGAAGTCAGATCGACGCGTAAGCAAAGCCCAGCAGGGATGCCTTGTGAACGGAGCAGTGTCTAGATCCTGGTAAGTTATTGAAGTTGATGTAGCTAACCATGGCCAGTCTTGAGATATTCTTGCTTTGCAAAATTCTGGTTCATATTCTTTTTAATTTTTAAATGAAAATTTCACAATTAGTGTTCTGTTGGGGATGTTATCTTGGAGCTATTTTTACTTATTTTCCGAAGTAGCTATGTGGTTATGTTGGTAACTCTCACGCAATTGATAGCAGCAAATCAAATTACATTTCAATTGCTTAAGATGTTCCGATTAAGTCCAAGTTTCTAGTCATTTCTAGTTAAACAATTTTAGGTACTTAGGGAAGGATACTAAGCAAGTCAAGACTTTTACTTTATTTCAACTCTCGAGTTTTGTTTAATGTTTTGGGCTTTGTTCATTCTATTCTTTGACTGCCAGTTCAGACCTTTGTCGATTCGACCATTCTTTGTCTTATCCATTTTGGTGACTTTATTTTCTGGTCCTTTCAGGACTGATTTCCCCTTTTCTATAATTTGCTAATTGTTTTTAAGTGTTTTCATTTTAAACAAAGGTTCCTCATTCAACCTACATTTAACATGATGTCCCTTGAGGGGTATCTTGTTGGTTGTTATAATGAATTACCAGCATTGCCTATGGTAAAACTGATAATTAATTAACTGAGTGATCATTCACTCCACGCTGCATTAATTTGCCATCCCTGGGGTAGAGAAGTTAAATTCCTCCTATTCCTACACAGGTCTTCTCCCCACCCTGTGCTTGTTCCTACAGCTGCGCGGCATCACACACGAACTTCGTTCACAGCAGTTATCTTCTCCTGTTCCTTGGAATATGTGACAAGATGTTCATGTCTGTAAAAGTACAAAATAAAAGCAACTTAACTTATGTAGAAATGTATGAGAAATGGCTTGGTTATTCTACAGTGACTAAGTGTGTACTGAGTATTTCCATTACACTAAAAATAATCACACAGCTGTACTATTCAAAAATTACAATAATTGAACATTTCTCTGACACTGCAAAGCATCACAACGGTACACTGTCTGTCATGTTTGGGTGGAGCCAACAATTTGAGCTTGAGACTTTAATAAAATCGTCAATGGGCACTTCTTTGGAAAAATGTATGTTTAAGAAATTTGAAGTAAAATTAGCCACAGACCCTCTACATATTATTTCTGGTAAATTTAATAGTTGTTTTGTATTAATTTAGCTAATGAATCCATTAATTAAGTATACAAATTTACTTGACAAGATTTCTTAAAATAATCTTAAATACAGATTTTTTGAAAAGTCAAAACAGAAAGAAAAGAAAATTTGATGGCTTTGGCTATTTGATATAAAAGTTTTTTCAGTTGCTTAGAGTTCATTTTTACAATGTTGTTACACACTTTTAATTTTGCCGGGCTAATGAAACAAAATCGTATTTAAAAATCTAAATCTAAATAACAAAGCCAAAATTAAAAAAGAAAAGTACTTACAAAAAATCCCTATCCAAATTGGAGCCAAAAAGCAGAAGAAAGAACTAATGCCACGATATCTCACTTACTGTCTGCTGGATCTAGCTGCAGGATCAGGTGGTCCCCACCCCCTAGGCTCAGTATAATGAACACAAGGCACATAACATGAATAACTCCTCAGTCTACTAGAGGTTGTCGTTGCCTTACGACTTATGCTTCTTACAAACATTCGACTTATGACCGTTACCAGGCAAATGACACATTCATCTCAAGTTTAGTTTATTACTTGCAGTGGTTTTGACTACACTCAGTTACATTTGTATTACATGAGAAAAGGCAATAATTGATCTCAACACAAAAATGAAGGTGATCAAGTAGTATGTGGGAGGCAAGAAAGTGAATGCAGTCTCGTGTGACTTTAAGTTAACTCATTGTAACTGGTGTTCACCACACGTACTGTACTGCTGTGCTTTAGCTTTGAATCCAGTTAACCTTCAAAGCTTCTGCATTACAGCTCACAATGTGCTGCTTCATGCAATCTGCCATGAAGGGATAATGAAAAGCACAACGAACTCCTTTATCTGTTAATATTTATTATTAACAGGCTGAAATGTAAAAACAGAAAACATATGAGTACTCAACCTCTGCTGGTACAACTCCTTCTCTCACAGCTAACACAACGAACACTGGGAGAGACTCACACTGATGACGAAACATACACAGACAAAGTAAGGATTTGTGAGCTGTTACACGTTCGGCACCCATGCGAGCAAAAGTAATAATGAAACAATATAATACTTTTTTTTTAAACTACAAAAAAATGATAGAAAATCTACACAGTGTGCTAAAAATGATGAATAAATAAAGATATAAAACAAAAAATATGACTTAAGAGACTCATTATACACTACTGTACATATGGTCAGGTTTGAATACATACACCAGTCCATCTTACGACCTGATCGACTTAGAACCAGTCCTTCAAAACCGGAAGTGGTTTTAAGTTGACGACTACCTGTATTAACATTACACAACAATATTAAATAAATAAGTACATCACTATTCATAACGCAATCAATAGCAAAATGCAGCAAAAAGAAAATGAAAAGTCTATGCTAAGCCTCACAAAGAAGGATACTAGGGATAAAGAGAAAACATAAGACGAGCAGAGATATGAAACCGAAAAAGTAGTCCTGTCTTTCAAATAATGCAAGTCATTAAGCAAGAATCATAGAGAGGAAAATCAAAGCAAAAGTCATGAACCAGAAATTCTAAATGCACCACAAACGATGTTTTTAATTTCCATATTAGCAAACTAGAATAAGGACAGGCTGTCACAGGCTGCCTTTTAACTGGTTGCATCAATGATGCCAGGTGCCACATCCCCAAGACCATGACCACCCTCTCGTAAGAAAACAACATAACAGAAAGAAAACGGTCTCAGTTGTGACCTCTGCTGAATGAAATGAAACTATAATTGCTTATAAAGAGAGAGTAAAACAGGTTCAGAAAACATAAAAAAGAATAACAGTCATAGCATTTCAGCCAAAAATGACACCCAGGCTATTCCATACCAACTTGGATGTTTGTTATTTGTTAGGCCTGGCTGTATTCATTTATTGCTATAATTAAAGCAGACATCTTTTCACATTGATTTTTATAGTTTTGGTATTGTGAGATGAAGACACCATCGTTCCAACATTTTGAATTTTTCATTGGTATAATGCCATGTGGTTCTACAAGGCCTGCACACATGCACCAGTGTAACTCATAGGCAGGTGGTAGCCATATGCTAAGTTATTGTCTGCACTTTGCTTCAATAAAGAAAAGACCCTTTTCTAGTAAGAGAAAGACAGTTTCCACTGACAATTTGTTTTTGGTTTTTTTTGGAAAGCATATGTCCTGACATTGAGTTTGTGTATCTTTATGTTTTGGTTGGTGAGCTTCTTGTCCACGACTGTTTTGACTACAGCCTGCTCTTTCTGTTTTTGCACTAAAAACCGTCTGTCTCACTCTGGTTCTTTTAGCCTTTCTAATGTTAACCTTTGTGAAATGACTGAAACAGCTACAAAAACTTTCTGCTGTAACTGATTTTAATATACCATCATGCTCTTAGTGGACTAATAAAATTAGTGCAATTACTTTATGACTTTGAGAAGCTTGTTGCTAATTATTTCTACAAGAGTTCATCCAAATCTTATTCTTGAATAGGCTAGGTCTTGATTGACCAACCATGCATAGTGAAGTATTGTTTTTCTCGTCTCCCCTTGAGACTTGATTTCCTCTCTGCAGGAAGTCACACTGAGCTTATGACATACCTTCAAGTGTGACTGAAAGCAGACAATGGGAAGTTCTGCAGAGACTAGATTAATACAAAAATGATAATAGGATATCCTACGACAACCACATAATTATAACAGTGAATTTTAGAAATTAAGAATGGAAAATGCTGACCTTAACCCCAATTTAGATAGAGATAGTGGAAAATCCAAGGATGGTCGCACAATTAGAGAGTGAGCTTCCAAAGATCCTGCCGCAAGCACAGAATTAAAAAATATAAAAATAGGAAATAACATGAAGACCGCAAAATGGGAAAAATGAGAATACAATTAAGAATACAATGCTGTGCATTCTTTAACTGGGTTAAATGGGATCAACAGCATATGGATGAATGACATGTTGCAACTGTGGAATAACAAAATTAAGAACAGGACATCTTGTCACAACTGCAGAATCACCAAAAAGTGAACAGAACCACATGGTGTGACCCCAGAGTTGGGAAGACTGAACAGGATACTCTGGTGTAGGTGTATCCAGGGCCGGGTTAGAGACCTTAAGCTTTTAAAAGATTTTAAAGTGTTGCACTCATTCTCAGTGGATGACTGAATGGGGCAGCCAACATGACCGTGACAAGAACAATCTCGTGAGTCTTGGTGGACCGTGTGGCAATTACCCCAAGATTAATATACAGTATATCATTAACCTCTAGTATTACTATTTTATTATCCATCCATCCATCCATTTTCCAACCTGCTGAATCCGAACACAGGGTCACGGGGGTCTGCTGGAGCCAATCCCAGCCAACACAGGGCACAAGGCAGGAACCAATCCCGGGCAGGGTGCCAACCCACCGCAGGACACACACAAACACATCCACACACATCAAGCACACACTAGGGCCAATTTAGAATCACCAATCCACCTAACCTGCATGTCTTTGGACTGTGGGAGGAAACTGGAGAGCCCGGAGGAAACCCACGCAGACACGGGGAGAACATGCAAACTCCACGCAGGGAGGACCCGGGAAGCGAACCCAGGTCCCCAGGTCTCCCAACTGCGAGGCAGCAGCGCTACCCACTGCGCCACCGTGCCGCCCCTATTTTATTATTATTTTTATTATATATATTGTGGCAGATGACTGGCAGCTTATCCTGGCCGTGATGCCCCTGAAGTGGAAGGATGGGGGAAGGCAGCTTTGTCAGGACACTGCCTCCCCCAAAACACTAGATGGCAGCTCCCCTGCAGTGTAGCTGTGCCCCGGATTCCCGCAGGGCATCCTGGTACTTGGAGTCCGATTTCTCATCTCTGTTGGGTGCCGTGGGTGCTGCCAGGGGGAGCTATTAAAAGGACCTGGGGAGTCATGCTTCCCTTGCAGCCCGGGAAGTGAATGGAAGTCAAGAGGACTGAAGCCCCACAGTACTTCCGGGCTGATTAAAAACTTGGGATTCTCCATCTGACCCGGAAGTGCTGGCAATTCACATGGGAGAAAGAGTAGGAGCACTTCCAGGTCAAGAACTACATAAAGGACTGGTGGAGACCCAGCAAGCAAGCTGGAGGCGGAAGGAGTAGGACAAAGCTTGCTGGGAGGTGTGGAGGAGAAGAATAATATTGTGTATTTACTTGTGTTTATTGGTGGCTGTGGTGCTGGAGGAGCACAATTTAAAGAAGAAAGATTAAATATATTTGTAGTGCTTTTACCCTGTGTCAGCGTGTCTGTCTGTTGGGGGAAAAGTTGGGCAATAGTGCCACCTAGTGTCCACCTATTTACTATATATATATATATATATGCTGTCAAATAAACAAACCACACGCCGTGGCGCAACGTTAGGGGCTTCGCCTCTGGCGCTGACGTCCGAGGTTCTATTCCCGTGGAGTGTGTACGCCTGATAAGCCCAGAATTAGGGCGAAACACGTGTCGCATACTCTTTGCATTATTTGACAGTAAACTATTTCAACCATTCTATGATCTGCTTCTCACAACTGAGGGCACCGTGGCGGATGTTAGCAGACTTGCTGGCCAACCACAACCGTTACCTGGTAGGTAACCACCCATACAATCAGATTGTGATTCAGACTACGAATGCCGTGAATGTAATTACCCCGATCTACATGCTGTCAAATAAACGAACCACATGCCGTGGTGCAATGTTAGGGGCTTCGCCTCTGGCGCTGACGTCCGAGGTTCGATTCCCGAGAGGGAGTGCAGTAGAGTGTGTACGCCTGATGAGCCCAGAATTAGGGCGAAACACGTGTCACATACTCTTTGCATTATTTGACAGTAAACTATTTCAACCATATATATATATATATGTATATATATATATGTATATATATATTAGCTGTCCCCCACGGCCATGCCTGTGTAGTAGTGAAACAGGACAAACTTTAAAAATCAATAAACAAAAAGGTATCGCTAGCTAAGTGGAGGCAAGGTACACCCCAAAACACAAAGGTAGACTGACTCCCTACTCCTCACATCACGCTTCCCCCTCCCCTTGACCCGCAGCCTCTGTTTGGATTAGCGCTAATTTATTGTTCCTGCAAGCCCGAAGAGAGAAGTCGCAAAATCAACCGAAATGTTCAACCAAATTGTAGAAAAAAAACACGATCTAAATCCGTTAATAGTTCTCTTGTTCACTAGCTAAGCGGATGTAAGGTATGCTCTGAGGCTGGTGCGTGAGTGAAAAAGGCCCCGCCCCGTCTCTCTCGGATTCGGGCAAATAAATCGGTATCATAAGCAAACTATGATACTTACCATGATGAGAGAGGTCACAAAATAAACAAAAATGCTCATACAAATTATAGAAAAAAATCCGATCTAAAACCGTTAAGTAGTTCTCTCGTGAAAAGCAGACAGACAAACAGACAGACACTGGATTTTATATATATAGATTCATTTAAGGTGGGAGCCTAGCTCAGCTGCACCATTTTCAGTCTTGCACCATATGGTCTGTGTTAAATTCAGCAATGGAAAATATCTGTGGTGCCCCCCTTCCCTTGATGCCCTTAGCATGTGCTTATTTTGCTTAATGGTTAATCCAGCCTGGGGTGTATCCATAAAATAGATAAAGCAGGTTCAGCAAGTGGATGCGTGATGGAGCAAAGGAGAAGAAAATCATGGTTTAACAATACAATTGAATAAGCAATAACAGGACCTCCAGTGTAATTGGAAACTAAGAATAAGAAGCAACCACCGAATTATAAATGCATATTTGGAATTTTCAGACTTAGAAAATGGATATATGACAGATTGGATACTCAATCCTATCCTACCTTAATATGGATACATTTGATAATGTGCACTTTTTTTTCTTCATATTAGCCTTCCATCCACAATGAATCGGCACTTATGAGCATGAAAAATGAAGCTTTTCAGAAACACTCTGTAAATATGGTAAATGTGTCAACGCCAAGTCTCCTAGGGCAGTGGACCTGCACAAAATACAGCTTCGTCCATCACACCCAGATAGTGACATGTGGTTCATTAGTCCTGAGAACACATTTGTACTTCTCACAGCTTCAGCTTGGCATTGTGCATAGTGATCTTAGGCTTGTAGACAGCTGCTCGGCCATGGAAACCCATTTCACAAATCTCCCAATGCATGGCTCTCATGATGGTGTTGCTTACAGTTTAGAACTCTGATGTGAATGACACAACATAGGATGGACAGTTTTTACACTGTGGCAGATGGCCAGGCATCTTGCCCCACCGGAACACCTGGAACCTGGATGGACCGGGAGAGGGGCAAAACCTCCCCCTGGACATAAGAGGGCAGCCCCCCTGGGTTCCATCAGCCCTGTGGGGGTTCGTGGTCGACAACCAGGGGGCACCTGGATGGTTCCTGAGCCAAAGACAACAGCATTTCCGCCACACCAGGAAGTGTTGCCAAATCAGGAACCATGTACACCTGGAGTGCTTCCGGGTGCAAGGGCAGCACTTCTGCCACACTAGGAAGTGCTGCCGGAAGACCATCACAGAGCACCTGGAGCACATCCTGGGCGGGATAAAAGGGGCCGCCTCACTTAATTCAAGGAGCCAGAGTCGGGAGGGAGAAGACGGAGCTTGTGAGAGAAGAGTGGAGGTGGCTCAAGAGAAGTACAAAGGATTGAGCCTTGTGGTTTGTGCATGGTATTGTGTGTACTTGATAAATCAAAATAAATGTGTTGTTGAGACATCTGGAGTCTGTGTCTCTCTGTTGCCGGGCTGATCTTTCACAAAACGCTATGCATTTCAGTACAATGCGGCCTGCTCCGTGTGTTTGCGGGGTCTATCACTTTGTGGATGATGTATTGTTGCTCCTAGATGTGATGTCGGAAGCCTCAGAGCGCGTGAATGCCAGCTGAACGACTTTTGTTAGGTAAAATGTAGTGCAGTACTTCCCTGTTAATAATTAGTTTTGTTTGTTTTAACAGCAAGATTTAAGTTACAGTGAAATGGGTGAGTGTTTCCCAGCCTATGTTCAGCTTGGGTAGTGTTTTATGTATGCATGTGGGACAGAACTGCAAAGTTTAAATCTAACACTCTGGCCAGGCATTCGCAGGTTTGATTATTTGTCAGTATTTACAACCAAACTGATAGATGTTATTTTGGGGTGACAATGGATAGAAGAACTATGTCCAAACATGGTACTTATCTGTTCTGATTCCTTTGTGGTCTTACAGAGCATTAAAACGGGTAATTGTTTAGCAAGGCCAGACTTGCTGCTGGATGTGAATCAAGCATTGTACTGGTGGCAGAATATGGGTCTATGTGTTAGTTTTTATGGGTCCCAGCACATAAACCAGTCAAAGGAAATGCAATAGTTGATTTGGCAAAAGAGCCACTAAACATCCTTTTTTTGGTTTAAAGGTGACATTTAGCACTAGGGAGTTGTACCGGGTTAGCCATTATGGATGTAGTGAGAAGTTAAGGAAAATGATACCTTTTATTGGCTAACTAAAAACATTATAATATGCAAGCTTTCGAGGCAACTCAGGTCCTACATCTTCCCTTAGGAAGGGGCCTGAGTTGCTTTGTAAGGTTGCATATTGTAATGTTTCTAGTTAGCCAATAAAAGGTGTCATTTAGTAAATCAGAAATTAAAAGATGAGATGTGGAAAAAAAAATGTAGAACACTGATGGTAAGGGAAGACATTTGTATAGGATACAAAGCAGAGTTGGATCCATTGGAAAGGGGGGCAAAACGGGAAGAGAAGTGTCACAGGTGTCTGGTCACACTTATAGGTAATCTAACTTAGACACCATTAAAATATCCGACTACGCCACCCAGTTTTATTAAGAGACTGGGAACTCCTGAAATTTACCAATAATAGCACACAGGTTTCTTTAAATTGGGCGGTGAGTAAACACACAATGAAAGACACAGCAGTAATTTTAGAAAAAAAACAACAGTAAGTTCTATTACACAAAACAATATAAGGTACATTAAAAAGATGAATGAACATAACAAAAACTAAACATATCAGGAATCAATTCCCTTTTTTTTAAAAGGAAAATACACAGTCCACCCTCTAAAAGTCCGTTAAAAATAAGAATTGGAGGATACAACCTTTAGTGGTGCAGAGTCCAGTTTGTGCACTGTGTTACCCCAACCCTTAATTGTTCAACTGTCCATGGATGCACTCTGTTCCCCGGCAGAAGTTGTGTCAAATCGTTGACTCCCTGTCAGTGTCTCTTCGTTGTTCCTTTTTCTTCCAGTCTGGGCTCCTTGTGTTGCTGGGACCTAGGCATGCCTCATTCTTTGTCTGTCAGCTTTGCTGGGTCCTTTCATGCAGATTCCCTCTCTCGCTGAACCCACATCCGGTGTCTCTTTGTGGAGCTGTCTCTTCCTCCCTGGAAGTAAATGTTGCCGTCCTTGTGCCTCACGTCGTGCCAGCCAGGTACCCTTGTCTGCCTGCGAGCCCCCTGTGCCCTGTCCGAGTGTCTTGGCAGCGTTTCCTGTGGACTCTCCCTCCTTGCCTTCTGCTGGCCAGGAGTTTATATTTACTTCAGTCCCTGCTGTTGTCATTCCTGGACAAACAGTTTAATCAATGGCACATCTAAATTGCCTGGGTTTAACAATTAATGAAAACACAAGTTAACAAAATGTATGGTTACCAAACATTAATAAGTACAGATATGCTGATTAGGAACCAATATTTCCAAGCCAGGTAAATACAGACATCCTCCAAGGCCAGACTTCAAAGCAGTGACTCCCATGCAAGACAGCAAATACCATTAATAAGTACAGACAGCCTTTAAACTTCTCACCCCCCAGTCCCAACAGTGGGTGCCTAATGGAACCACCCAGTACACAAAAAAATGTAAAAGTGTCCCCCTCTGACAGAAGGAATTATATTAAGACACCTCAGAAGTGGGCATTCTAGACTAAATTAAACATTATTCAAGACAGGACAGCATCGGTCTGGAGTATGCAGATCGTGTGCTCAATAAGACACAGCAGAGCATATTTTATTAGGGTGTGTGGCATTTAAGCTACGACGACTTCAATATTTTAAATCCCCAGGAATGGGTAATTTGACATTAGAACAATTATTAAGGTATGGAGATGAGTTTGAATTGATTCATAGATCCATTTTCTGCTATTTAAAAACTATAGGGTTACTAGAAAGCATTCAATTGTAAAATATAGGCACTTCTAGTTACAGTTTTTTTTCCCTTTCTGTGTCACACTCCAGTCCAGTCCAGTTGCTGGTGGTAATGCACCTTAAGTTGGTTTGCCAACTGCCATTACACAAAAAAAGAAGACTGATGGACATGTTCACATTGATTGCATGGGGGTAGCACCAGCTTCAAAAGGGTTTATTATTTAATGTTTATTTAGTCCATTTCATATTGTGAATATTTGTTTATAACTTAAGGGCCCCCGTTCTGTGTGTTAGATTTCCCCTGAGCAGGTGGTTGAGCTCGTCGAGCTACTGAGGAGTGAGAGCAGTGAGAGCGAAGCGGCTCGAGGATTAGCAGTGTTGTGGCGCAGTGAGTGGCTGCACAATCGGAGCTTGTCCTGTGAGCCAGGTTAGGCTTGTCATTGTTAGCCAGGAGTTTTAGTAATTTAGATTTTGGCTCACGCAAGCCATTTGTTTCTCCTTTTCATTTATGTGTGTGTGTTTTTTCCTTTCGAGAGCGACACAGTGTGGGTTAATTTACTGTTAATTTTGTGATGAGCCCCCCACTTGTGTGTATTGACGGGACTCGAGTGTATTTTCAAATGCAATCTTTTTTTTCTATTCACTATGGATATTCTTCACTTTAATAACTATGTTTGTGAACTGAACCTCTGGTCGAACAAAAACAACTTGTTATTTAACATCAGGTGCCTTTCCTGTGCCATTGTTTGATTTCACTTTCTGCCTCTCACTATACCCTCGGTCCCCACCGATGGTTTATGACACTTCTTCATAAGAATAGCACTTAACAGTTGATCAGTGCAGATCTAGAAGTGCAGACATTTCACTTAGTGACTTGTGGCAAAGGTGGCATCCTATGACAGTGCCAGGTTTCAAGTCACTGAGCTCTTCAGTAGGACCCATTCTGCTGCCAGTGTTTGTCAAAGGAGACTGCATGGCGATGTGCAAATGTTAACAATGAAACACTTGAACTCAATAATTTGGAGGGGTGTCCACATACTTGTGGCTTTATAATGTAGTTTAAATATGAAGATGGAGTCTTTGAATTTACTTAACCAGTGTGAGATATGCCCGGCCATTCATCCCGGCCAACACTCCCAGGCCGCCAGATGGAGCCCTCCTTGCAGCATGGAGATGCCCCGAATGCCAGCAGGAAAATTATGAACAGTGGACTTTTAATGCACAGCCCTGCTGGATACCATTGGGGCCACCAGGAGTCGCTGCAGGGAGACCCAGGGACTATTATGTGCCCTATAACCTGGAAGTGCGTCTTAGTCACAGCGACAGAGAGAATGATGTACTTCCGGGATGAAAAGAAGAGCTTTTGATCCGACCCGGTAGTGCTAGGAAATCACATGGACTGAGGGCTCAGAAGCACTTCCGTTTCACGGACTATAAAAGGGCTGTGGGAGATCCCAGATGTTGAGCTGAGCTGGGTGGAAGGGTGGCAACACGTCTGGGAGAGTGGAGGATTATTGTTTATTATTGAGTATTGTGGAGTGGAGGGTGCTTTGTGCACATTACTATTATTAATAAAGTCATTTTGGACTTTTATCTGGTGTCTGGCGTATTGTCCGAGGGTTCAAGGGAGCGAGAGCGCCCCAATCTGTCACACCAGCTTGTGTATAAGATGAGCATTTCATAACCATAAGAGCAAATGGTTAATGATGTCACTTAAAGTTTTGGAGGCTAATACATTTTTATAAGGTTATTACTATTGACCATCAAGGAAATTATTTAAAGTATAAAGGCATAGTGTGGCGTACTCCGACCGGGATGCCGCCATGCTGGAAGGACCAGGGGAGGGAGCCTATCCAGAGCATTACCTCCCTGTGGTAATGTGCCTTACTGGCATTACCTATAATTACATAAAATTTGTCAAGTGTCCTCTGCAGTGTGGAGAGGCATTTGTTTGTAATAAAAAGTTAAAGTACAAAGAAAGAAAACTTGCCTTTTTCCTTTTGTATAGAATGCAGATGGACATCTTCACTGACCTTATTAGCGCCTTTTGGAGAGTGTCGCGGTAGGTTTCGGGTAGACTGGAGAGACAGCCTTGCCATTTACCGGCCGGGATGGCATTGTCGGTCCTCCACTACTGCGTGTGCCTCCCGCGACCCCATAACTCTAAAGGAGTAAAAGTAAGTGTGAAGCGTCATAGTATTAGGTTACCGCGGTTTAGAAAAGGGATCCCATGTGTGTAGTTGTCTGGGCAGTAGCTCAGGGGAAGGGTGTGAAACTTTAAAAAGTGCTTACGGTAACTTAAGGCAGAAGCGCAGTTTGCGTCTCAAAAGCCGGCACAGCTATGCGCACACGCGCCGGCTGCTTGAACTATTATAGTATTTTTGCAGGGCAGGAGACGCCACTTCTCGCAGAATCATTCTCGTCATTGCATGGTTGTACAGAGATGAAGCAGGACAGCTTAACTCTTTGAGGGCTGAATATTTTTTCCAAAAAAATGATGCTTTCACACAGAAATCAACATAAAACGTCTGTTGCTGCATGCTGTAGCTGCCAGTTTGCCAAGAATGAGCGGCAGGTCTTCACATGGCTGAGACAGCAGCGGCGGCGGTCACAGTTGCAGTACATTACAATCTGGATTCTACCTCTTGTCACTGTTAAGTGTCAGTCCTCCCTGGCGAACATTGTCAGTGCCATGACTAGCTGGGGACCGATCAGCTGAAGCTGGAACCTCACATTCGTTTTTGATCACTTGTATCAAAATCTGAATCCGAAAAGTCATAGTCCAGTTCAGAGATAATAGGCAAGACATCGTCCACGGAGTATTTTGCTTTTCGCATTTGCTTTGATCTCTCGCCAGATGTCAGTGCCATTTTTGCCATTTTGTGCGCCTTGCTACTCACGTGAGCGCAGGGAATCTCAGTCAAACCAATGAATCTAACTTTCCTTCTAGCAATGAGAGTCCAACGTAACGTTTGGTTTTGTCACAGTTTACAGTTGATTACCATCGTCAACTCCTCCTTTTGACAAAAGTCGACATCAGCCCTGAAAGAGTTAATTGGTCGGCACAAGGGCACAGAATATAAAAAGGACTTGTGGCCCCTAGAGGTTGGTTCTTTCTGATTAGATCTTCCTGGAGAAAGGTACTCGGTAGAGCAGTTTCGAATTTACCAAGCATTATGGCTTGTGCCTTGTGTTTGTAAATATTTGTTCGTGAAAATATCTCTGGAATATTTTTTGGTGGAGGTATTTAATTGGGTTATGGGTTTTGGTGCACTGTTTATTTTTGTATATAGTCACTATTTTTGAGCTTCATTTACTTATTGTTTTTGTGTGTCTTTTGGGGTATTGGACTGTGTATTAATATATAAATTCCGCAGGACATTATTTTTGTTAAGTGCACCTGTAAATAAAACTTCACTTTATTTTTAAAAAACCCAACCTTTTTTGTCTCCCTGTCTTGCACTATCATCCTGGTCACACTCGGTCCCACATACTAGACACCTAGAGTGTAGGCTGGTGTTCTTGATTCCCACTACACAGGGTGTCACACTCCCACGGAGCACTAGGTGGCAGCCCCCTTGGTTGCAGTGGTGAGGGCTCCATGGGAGTTGGAGTTTGGTGCAGCCCTGTTGGGTTCCATGGGCGCCGCCAGGGGGTGCTGCCGGAAGTGGAACAATGAGCACCTGGAGCTCTTCTGGGTGCCTTATAAAAGGTGCCAGCAGCCACTACCCTGGGAGCCAGAGTCGAATGAGAGAAGACAAAGCTTGCCAGGAACAGTGGAGGAAAGAGGAAGAGAAAGAGATAAAGAAGAAGAGTTTTGTGCTGTGCTTTGAACTCGGCTGTACTTGTGGTAAACGGGGAAGGCATTTTCCACGAGAGAAAAAAATAAAACCAAAAGCAGGTGTTCCTTGAACTTGTGTCCCAGATCTGTCTGTGTCGGGTTTGGGTGGCGGTGGGCCCCCTGGTGGTCCACAACAGATTTTCATATGGGACGCATTTGGCACTAGATCAAAAACAAAATATCTATGCCTTGAAAGAAAAGTTAGAATAAGAGTAGGTTTTACAAAGTTTCATTTTCTTAGTAGATATTGTAACAGGCTCCGGTTTCCTCCCACAGTCCAAAGACATGCAGGTTAGGTGCATTGGTGGTCCCTAGTATGTGCTTGGTGAGTGTCTGTGTGTGTGTGTGCCCAGCCCAGGGTTTGTTCCTGCCTTGCGCCCTATGCTGGCTGGGATTGGCTCCAGCAGACCCCCATGACCCTGTAGTTAGGATATAGTGGGTTGGAGGAGGATATTGTAACAGAGGGACCACACCTCTCAGGATTAAGAAAGTGTACCAAATGGTGGCACAGTGGTAGCACTGCTGCCTCATAGTAAGGAGACCAGGAGTGGCGTCCTCCCTGCGTTTACTGTGCATGTTCTCCCTGTGCCTGTGTGGTTTCCCTCAGGTCAGGTGGATTGATGATACAAAATTGGGCTGTGTGTGTGTGTTTAGTGGGTTTGGTGTGTTTAGTTTGTGTTTGCCCAGCAAAGGACTGGCGCCCTGTCCAGGGTTTGCTCCTGCTGGGGTAGACTTGGCACCCTCACAGGCCTGGTCTGGTGAGTTAGAAAATGGAATTAAATATTGTAACATGTCATCCATGAAATGTTAAATTCCAAAACATGGCCTATGTGTTCAACAGATTCAGTCCTGCCTGTCGCATGTCCCGGTGTCATATTTGTATACAATGTGCCTTCAGTCTCAGGATTTTCAGATGACTTCATCCGGCAGTTCAGTCACTGACCACAGAAACTAGTGACATCCTCAACTAATTCTTAGTAACAGCTTCAAAAGAACTGCACCTGGGTTCAGAACTTAGTATTGCTGTTCATACTGGGATTGTGATCAGAACCTCTTAGAACGGGTTGGTAAATGGCTTGAAACAAGGAGGCTCCTTGTTCAGCCCCTCAGTTCTGTTTTGTCTCCCGCACTTCCATAATAGCTGATTAAGCTCCACTTGTTGTGTTTCACTGGAATTTCTCAGCTGTTATTTTTTTTGCATCTATTGCTTGTCATGTATTCCCTTTTGGATTTACAACACACGTGTGAGGAGCATAGCGAACGCGATAAAGCAGTTGAATTGAACTTGATGAAAAGGCACTAAGAGTACATCTTTGTTTTTGCCGTGGGAGATGTGTGTGCGTCTTGTTGGGATTTGTCTTTTTTTTATACACAAAGCAATCTCCTTGGTTCTGACATCACCAAGTCTCAGAGGACAATAAGCGAGCAAATCAAGTACCATAGAATCTGACAGAGATAATAACAAATCACGCCAAGGCACTTGGGGGAGTGGGCTGTTTGGAATGACAGCAACAACAAGGAAGTCGAATTCAGACGGCGCCCTGGGGGCTGTGTTCCTACTTCAGCGCAGCCAAAGCTTGCTTAGGGAGAAGCTCAGCCTTTACGTAAGACAGCACTTATGCAACGAAGAGGCACATTCTGTGTTTTAAAAAGTAGGCCAGAATAAATAAAAAGAATAGTAAAGCAGATCCATTTGCAAGACTCAGAAACTGAAGTACAATGGCACTTCTGAACAATGGGCAGGAAGTTGTTTTCCCACAATACTTAGCTGATGGCACATCCTCTTGACTAAGCAGTCTGAGTAGAAACCTAAGGCTGCATGGAAAAATATTAACAATGGCTCAATGTGAGACTGAAACGAAGCACTCAAGCTGCTTCAGTTCTAAGAGTATATGAGAAGAGCTACTCATCTTAAGGGAAATGACGGTAGATTCTGCGCAGTGGGAAAGGTGCTACCATTTTACATTTATTTAGAAGATGCTTTCATTTCAAAAGACTTGCAAAACACAACAGTAAAAAATGACTGATTATAGAGCTGGCAGCCTTGTGGATTGTAGTCAGATCTCAGCCAACGAGACAGACCACCATCAAAAATACAAGAGCCACATGGCTTCACAACAGCTGAGTCAGGTGTGGCACTGGGGTACCTGATCGCAAAAGGCTTGCAGTGGTAATAGAGTGTCCCCTGTAATGACGACAATCAGTTGATCATTGACCAGTGAAATAGCATTAGGAGCCGACAACAAAAGCTAACTTGGCCATGTTAGAGTATTTAGCTGCAAACCATGCATCCTGGTGGTTTTATTATTGTGGCTGCGGTTATTAATCACATGAATTTGAAGACAGCTCTCCCCCACTTTTATCAGCATGTTGTAGAATATGAACTGGCATCCCAGCCACAGAGGAGCATGGTTTGTTACCTGGACAGTAGGCCTGAGTAACAAATAATAACTTTTAGATAACTTTTAGCTGTTATAAAATAATGGATGGATCAGCAGAAGCCGAAACTTGGGAGCAGTTCCATTCCCCATACAGTAGGTGGCAGTAGTCCTTGTGTGGCAGCCCTGTTAGGACACCCGCAGGGGTGCTTGGCAGTTGGAGTCCAGAAGTGTAGCCCTGTTGATAGAGAGTGCTGTCCGGGGGGACCTCCCTATTTTCTTAACGGCCCAGAAGTACTTCCAGAGAGGCTCAGCATAGCACTGGAGGCATTCCCAGGTCTGGTTTAAAAGGGAGCGGGAGGTAGAGAGGAAGAAGGATTTATTTGTTCTGTATAATTGTGGCTTATTATTGGAGAGAGGTCTGTGAATAGGTGCTTGTTGTAAATAAATTATTCTTTATTTTATCACATCAACGTAACGTGTGCAGTATTGCTGAGTCTGTGGTTGGGAACACTCTGGCACCACCTGGTGGTCACAACGTGAACTTTCCAACCAGAGAGCAAACAAGAGATAACAACAACAGCAATATCCATATTACTAACCGAGAATGGTAAACCGGATATGGACGCAGGGACCTGACCATGGACGCAGGAGACATAGTGCGCAGGTGCGACACAAACCCCCCCTCCCCAGAGTGAAACGGGAGAGACTACGAACGTGCGCAGGTGCCACATAAAGCCCCCCCGCCCCAGAGTGAAACAGGAGAGACTACGAACCGTCTGACATGCTGCAAACCAGGCAGGCACGGCTCCAAAAAGAAACCGCTCGACTGACCGAGCTACAAAGTGAAACGGGAAACACCACGTAGTCCGCAGTGGTCCACAATGCACCGCATGATAGTACGGAAGAAGCTCCGTATTAACAATGGGGGGCCCCAGAGTGACACGGGCGGACGCTCCGTATTAAACGTACGTCATCCTCACACGTCCAAACTATACAGCATAGGTGGATCACATTACAGTGATGCATTATTGGCAGTACAGTAAAGATCACAGTATCGCAAACAAATGGAAATTAGTACTCGAAAAAGGGAGAATATAATCACCACAGACCAGGTGTCATTGAAACAAAAGCAGGATAAAGCGAGGTCAGAAATAAAAGACAGAGTAGAAAACAAAGTAAAACGTCATAAAGAGGTTAAAGAACGGGGCCAAACACATGGAGAGCAGGTTACAGATGATGAAAACTGGAAGGCAACAGCTTCAAAAAAACCTAGGCACGAAACACATGCACAGCGAGGGACAGAATATAAAGGCAGAAACAACGACAGTTAAACGTCCACACCACACAGCGGAGGCAGACCCGGAAGGTGCAGGCGCCTACACAGCAGGACAGTACGAAAGGCAAAGGCGCCTACACAGCATGGTAAAACCCGACATAATACAGAAGGCGCAGGCGTCACCGCCATATTGTGAGTGGCACTACTGCGTGGTGAAGGCGCAGGCGTCACCGCCATATTGTGCGTGGCACTACTGCGGAGTGAAGTTAGGAATAATGTGCTGCTTGGGATCGTACAAAACGCTGAACGCAACCCACCGTCTGAAACTGCGGAGGCAAAGCAGGCACAGGTTCAAACCGAACGAGCTTGACTGACGGATATACGCCTACAACGCGCGTCTCAAACCGCAGTAGCAGGGCAAGCACGGGTTCAAAACAACGCAAGCTCCTACAACGCGCGTCTGAAACTACGGCTGCCCAGCGGGCACGGGTTCAAAACGCCGGGGGTAGGCGAGCGAAGCGAGCAGGGGGCAGAGCCCCCTTGTTTATTTCTATAGCACATTTTCATACAAATGATGTAGCTCAAAGTGCTTTACAAGTTGAAGAAAGAGAAATATATATATGTATACAGTATACATAAAAATAAATTTAGGCAATACTAATTAACATTGAATAAAAGTAAGGTCCAATGGCCAGGGAGGACAGAAAAATAACCCAAAAAACTCCAGATGGCTGGAGAAAAAAACTAAATCTGTTCCGAGGCCACGAGACCACCCAGCCCCCTCTAGGCATTCTATCTAACATCAATGACCTCAGTCAGTCCTCATTGCATTCAGGGTTCTCATGGAAGAATTTGATGATGATGGTCATGTGGACTTCTGGCCCCAATCCATCAATGTAGGGACTGCATGGTACCTTGATCCGGTGCTAGTGGCGCAGATCGCCACCACAGGAAACCGGAAAAAGAACAACAGAGAAAGTAGGGGTTAGTAGGGATTTCAGAGCCACTGGAAATGATAATGATAATTAAATGCAAATACAGAATATCAGGGTTAAACTAAAGTGAAGCTATGAGAAAGCCATGTTAAAGTACTGAGTTTTAGCAGAGAGAACAAACCTACAAAGCCGTACTCCACCCACATCTCTATTTGTCTGACCATGTTTCCGTTATGCTACTGCCCGCATACAGAACATTTCTGAAACGATTCAAACCAACTCTCAAACACGTCGGATTTTTGTCAGAGGAAGCTGATGCAGCCCTGTATCTCTGTCTCACTAGCAAACCTACTTTTTCCTTCCCACCCTCCTCGCTTATTGACTGCATTGCTGAAATCAAATCCTAGTTTTCTTCAAATTTTCTTAAATTAAATAGTGACAAAACTGAGGTTCTCCTCATTGGTACAGAATCAACATTATCCAAAACTGATAATTTTTCCTTTATTATTGATAATTCCTCTGTCTCCCCTTCCCCACAGGTTAAGAGTCTGGACGTCATCCTTGACAGTACTTTATCCTTTCACTCCCACTTCAATAACATCTCCCGGTCTGCTTATTTCCACCCGCGTAACATTAATCGTATTCACCCCTCCCTCACTCCCCACACCACTGCTATCCTCGTTCATAGCCTTGTCACTTCTCATCTCAATTATTGAAATTCCCTTTTCTTTGGTCTTTCTCTCAAATCTTTTTATAAGCTTCAACTGGTCCAGAATTCAGCTGCCTGCATCATTACTAGAACCCCCTCTATTCATCATATCACTCCTGTTTTGCAGCAGCTTCATTGGCTTCCAGTTCAGTTCCACATTCAATTCAAAATTCTTCTACTAACTTTTAAGGCTCTCCACAACCTTGCTCCTCCATATCTGTCTGACCTCCTCCATATTGCCATTCCCTCCCACACCCTTAGATCCTCTTCCTCCATCCACTGGACTGTCCCTTTCGTCCGTCTTACCACTATGGGGAGCAGAGCATTCAGTTGCTCTGCTCCCCAGCTTTGGAACTCACTACCATCTTAGCTTAGAAATATTGAATCATTTTCACTTTTCAAATCTAAACTTAAAGCTCATTTGTTTAAGACTGCTTTTTCTCTTTGATTACAATTTCTTTGTCTAATTTTAACTTTTGTATTTTAGTTTTGTTTATAATGTGTGTTTCATCTATTGTTCGGTGTCCTTGAGTGTTTAGAAAGGCACCTACGAATAAATAAAATGTATTATTATTGTTCAGAAACACTGGGCCACCTCTATCCATCAGATCAACTCAGAGGAGTAGGCATCATCAGTCACTGGCTACATTAACAAGCGCATAGATGATGTGACTGTCAGGACAGGTGCAAATCAGAAACCGCGGGTGACATTGGAGGGATGTGCTCTGTTAAAAGCCTGTAATGCTGTCTTTAGATCAGGTGACAAGGTATCCCTCAGGACAAAAAGGGCAAATCTACCTTGGGGTATCAAAGTTGCTAAGCGAGTGCATGGCAAGAAAATCCACAGCTACTTTCAGGGCACCAGAGACACACAGCGTATGGAGCAGGGAATCCAAGCCATCACAAACTGTAAGACCATACTGCCCCTCTTCCCTTCCGGATGTTCTAAATAACCTATATGAGCAGCTTGATTCCTTGAACAACATACAGTACCTGTGAGGAAGTCCATCCCTACTCAGAAAGAACAGGTAATGTGCTCGCCCACTGCTGATGTGAGAAGAACTTTGTTGAATTTTAACCCATGCAAAGCTGCCAGACCAGACACCAAACTTACCTGGCTGAGTGCTCAGGGAATGTGCAGATCAGCTGATGGATGTCTATATAGCCATCTTCAACATTTCCCCGAGTATGGCAGTCATCTCTAAGTGCTTCAAAACCACCGCCATCATAGTGCAGATTGCCTCTAGTATTAGGGGTTTTTTTGCACAGACAAACTAGAATGAACTATAAAAGACCTATCTAATTTACAAAAGAATTTACAGGACCCTTGAAAGCAACATACTTAACTAACTTACAAAGAAATTTACATTGAGGGCATCTAATCTAACTACATCTGCATTTTTTCTTTCTTTTGATCTACATTTTATCTTCTTTCCAAAATAATTTATAACTTTAAAGCATGTGTCTTGTTATGCAAGTAATTTATGATGTATTTTATGGTGTATTTAGTTTAAAATGGTCAGACAGTTTACAACTTAATAGTAAAACAAGATTAAAACAAGAAGCGATTGCATGGATAACTACAAAGAGCAAAGCTTTTAGGCAGAGCTGTCCAACACCAGGATAGCTAGCCAATCATATGGCAGTAATGTCACATGGGCCACAATTTTAAGGTAAGTTACAGCCCATCCAAGGGACGAGACTGAGATATATCAGAAAGAGGGAGAGACCACTTCATCTGAACATTGGAGAACATAGCTTGTGCATAATGCTGACTGCTGAATCAAAAGCTTCCCTGGACAACATCCACCTTTTGCTGATTATCAGAAAGCTTTCAAAGGCTAAATACATCCAGGCTTTACTATCTACTTATATTTTCTATTATACTTTCTTATATTGGTCTTATTATAATTTAATAAATGCCAAGTATAGAAAATAGCATTTTCTATACTTAAACTAGAGTGATTAAAGTGATAAAGTAAATATTAGGGCACCTGCAGTGAGAGATTGCCACTTGCTCTGATCTGCAGGGTTATCCAGGGTGAGAGGCACCCCAATGAACATTATAGTGCGATAGACGTAAGACACTGTTGGCTGGTTAGTGGTATAAAACCAAAAGGTGTTTGAGAGTTCTTGTATCTCGAGGACATGTGCACATTGTTAGTGGCAAAGATAGTGAGTACTGAGGGGATGACTGGCAATGCTGGAATCACGCCTACTGTACTTAGGTGGATGAGATCCTATGGGGAATACTACGGAGTGGCTGACAGTTAGATGTCACTCATACATACTGTACTGTAGTTGGTGAATAGGATCTGTGTGTGTGTGTGTGTGTGTGTGTGTGTGAGTTACAGTGAAGGAGCCACAGAAGACAGATCTACTAACAAACATGGGGAGTCTCATCCCACTCATCCTACGATAATACATGGGGCCACCTGTCATCCTTCATTGATGGACTGATTCCAGACCTATGAAGGTCTCATGGAAATTGAAGTCCCCCTGTGCAGTATGTGTTTAGGTGGAGGTGAGTACTCCTCTTCTTGTTTGTTGTTGTTCTTTGGATAATCCATCTTTTTCACTTTTTTTTGCTGTATTTAAGGATTTCGACTTTTGAGTAACATATTGCAACTTGTTTACTGTGAATTGCCTCTTTAGGCAAATTCTTTTTTGCTCTTTTGGAAAATTTTCTGTATTCCACTTCACTTTTGTTAATAAAATCATAATTTCATTGAGATTCCTTGTAAGACTCTGCTCCAGCCAGAGTGGCAATGTTCTTCCCCTGGTGAGACATTTTCTAGAGAGTGAGACTATTTGCTGTTTTATAAACTTTAAAGGTTAACTCTGTTTTGAGGCCTATCAGGCTTTAAGCCTCCCATTGTCTTGGGACAGGCTTGTCTTTGTGACCTGTTTTCTCAGTTTTTAGAGGCCTCACTCAGAGCCAGAGATTCATGACAGTGATTGTTTAATTGTTTTGGATTGTGGAGGATCGAGAAGCCTAAATATATTACAGGCTCCAGGTGTTGTGAACTTGGAAGTTATGTCCTGAAGAACAAATTTATTTTAAGAAGGGCAAGGAAATGAAGTTTACCTAAGCAGCAAAACAAAGAGCAGTTAATGGGTCCAAGGTCATGTTATGATTTCTGTAATCTCGCTCTCTCTAAATGAATTTGAGCCTCCGGTTTGTCTGAGGCCTATACATCAATACTATTTTTCCCCAAATTCAAAAGTGTTATGAAATCATGTCAAAGACAATGCCAAAAAGGACAGGGAACCATGCAAACCTGGCACAAAAACTCTAAACAATCAAAAATGTAATTAATTAAATTTATTATTAGGGTACCTCTGTAGAATAAATTTTAAGGTGTTGAATAATTATGGAAAAATTATAATAATTCACTAGTCTCATTATTTTGGGTCTATAATAAGCTTGTAATAAGTTTACAAAGAAAGCACTTCCACAAAAGGAAAAGAGTTGGGGACTATCCCTGTATAATGTCCGTTGGACAAAAGAAAGAATGAAGAGACTTGAATAGTGATCAAAAAGCATTTACAGCTATTGACATTAGGTAACAGAAAAGTTGGCGTTTTATACATGGATAAAATGGAGGACGGAAATGAGTTGGCAGGAGATGAAATTGAAACTGTTGGGACGGATACGACGTCATCAAAGAGGGATGTAATGGAGGAAGTGATGTCATCAGATGGAGTCAGAACTTACGTCATCGTCGGGTGCTGGAAGTGATGTCTGGGGGGGCCATCTTGGAACCCGGAAGTATGGTATGGGTTATTTTTCTTCTTTTTGTCAGATGAAAGAGAGAGAGCGAGAGAGAGGCATTAGTACTGCAAATCAACCCCTTGTCTTGCGATGTTTCACACACCTTTGGGCTTGTTCACTGCCTCCTAAGTGCACGTGTGTGACATAACCATCCCCTCAGCACAGACCCATCGGGTCGGCCGGCCTGCACCGAGAGGTTGTAAACACAGGAGAGGGCATCCGCGTTGGCCTGTAAAGAACCCCTACGATAAATGACACTAAACTGAAGGTTGAAGGTCCAAAAACCACCTAGTGACACGGGAGTTAGACTCCCGATGGATGGACTTCCACTGAAGGGCAACATGATCTGTCAGCAGAGTAAACTTGCGTCCCAATAGATAGTACCTTAACTGGATTACAGCCCATTTAATCGCTAAGGCTTCCCGCTCCACGGCAGCATACCTGGTCTCCCAGGCTAACAGTTTCTGGTACATAACGGGGTGTTCAGCACCATCGATGCATTGGCTCAGCACGGCTCCTAGTCCTGTGTCTGATGCATCAGTCTGGAGGATAAAAGGAAAAGGAAAGTCAGGAGATATCAACACAGGTGCTGACATTAGGGCCATTTTCAAGTCACTAAATGCAGTTTCAGTTTATTCATCCCATACTACTTTTAAAGGTGCCTGCTTCTTTGTTAGATCTGTTAAGAGCGAAGCGATCTCTGAGAAACGAGGTACAAAACAGCTGCAGTAGCTCGCTAAACCCAGGAAAGCTTGTACCTGCCACTTAGTCACTGGACAGGACCACTTAATATCGCATCAGATTTGGAGCATTGTGCCTCCATCCACCAGATAGCCCAAAATATTTGGCTTAATCCAAAAAAAAACACTTCTTGGGATTATTATGAAGCCCAGCCTGTACTAGTATTGAGAGTACCATTTTAACCTGCACGACATGTTCCATCCACGTACCGGAATAGATAACAACGTCATCCAAATAGGCGGCACTATATGAATTGTGGGGCTGTAACAATGTGTCCACCAGACCTTTGGGCTTGTTGACTGCCTCCTAAGCGCACGTGTGTGACAGCTGTAAAATGCACGGCAATAATAACACAGGCAGGGATTTGGGAAGCTGTGTAACTGCAGGGGATCCTGAAGGTGATGAACACCACTGATCAAGCAGAGTGACATGGTGAGCCAGAAATAGTACAGCTCCTCTCAATTAATAATTAAAAGTAGTCTAAAAATCAGTTAAAAGCAAAAAACCTCACAATTATTACAAAAGACTTTGGCCCCATTTTTGGCCTTGCACAGGCCATAACCCTGCGTTATGAATTTGGAGCTAGGCTGCTAGGATTGGTAAAGCCTACACTTTAGGTTCAGACCCGTTGTGGAGTACAGGTCTGCCTTTTGTTTTTTGAGGCCTGTACTCTTTTTGAGATTTGTGAGCTGGCATATTTATAAACAGGTTGGTATAAGCTATTAAGAAACAATGAAGGAGTTTAACATTTTTTAGTTTAAGTTAATTGAGATTAAGAAGTGACATGATTGAAGTATTTAAAATTATGAAAGGAATTAGTACAGCGGAACCACGCCGTTACTTTAAAAAACATTCAACAAGAACACTGGGACACAGCTGGAAACTTGTTAAGGGTAAATTTTATATAACTGTTAGAAAGTTTTCTTCATGAAAATACCTATTAACACAGAATAATTTACCAAGTAGTACAGTTGACAGTAGGACTTTAAAATTCAACTTGGTGTCCATTTGGGGAAATTAGGTGAATAGGATTGGCAGTCTTTTGGGACCGAATGGCCTGTCCTCAACAGAATTGTTTTAATGTTCAGACACACCAGCATGCTTGTACAATTTTTGTATTGCTTGATCATCTAAATATAAACACATTTTTGTAGAACAGCCAGAGGCGGTGCCAACATTAAGGTGAATTACGCATTAAATTAGGTGCAGATCATAAGGAGGGGAAAAACCCAGCTGCACAGGTTAGCTACCGGATAGTTAGTTGGTGCACTAATAAGCTTGGCCAAAATAACCTACCACCAGCACTGTGAACAACTAACTACTAACTTAAACAAAAAAATATTCTAAACTAGATCTTGTCAGAGTCTGCAGTAATGACTCCTGAGTGGAACATCATTTGTCATTTGGGAGGGCAGCAGATCCTTCCCCTACGTGTTGCAATACAGTCATGCTGTTATGTCAAGCTGTTCAACTCCAGTTAGTGTGGTATACACATGACATGACCAGCACTGGGTCATTATAAAAATGCTCCAGAGAAACTTGCTTTGAAGGTGGATGGGCCAAAATCTCTGCCAGGGTAAAAAAGGGGAGTTATCTTGTTTCCACCAGATAGGACCTGGAGCAATATTCTGAATAGAGGTGCCAAGCTTCCACAAGCTGGTCCAGCTTTTAGGTAGAAGCCTCATCCTTATCATGTCTCCCCAAAGAGAGCTTTGATAGGTCACATGCTGATGTGCCAGAAATGAATTTTGTGTTTTGGCATTTTTTTTCTTTGTAGAGCTAATCAAGTGCCACAGTTACCACACATGGCTCTAGGCAAATGTTTGACACCTGAAGTGCAGTCTTCAAGTGCCTAACTATGAGCTTTTTAATAAGACTGCAATCCATTCCTTCTGACAGTGCATGGTGTCATTTCATGGAGGCTATCCATAGATCACAAGTGTAGAAGAGGCAGGAATTACACGTTTTTTTGATTTACTAGAAACACAGGTCTTTGGTTTACAAAGCTACGACCAGACACTCTTAATGTCAGCTTAAAAGTCTCAGTTTCCATGATGAGTCCCATCTTCAGAATGAAGCCTTGGTGCCTTATCTGATAAGATGATCATCCCAGACCAAGTGACATTGAAGAAACACCTCTTAATGACACCATCTGGACACCCAAGTTTGAATAAAGAGCCATAATTCAATGAGGGCAACCTCGAAGGACAGAACATTTCTCTAATCGTGAACCAAGAAGGATGGGATTATGTGCACCCAAGAAACCAATAGCAAGACCTACATTTCTTCAATGAAAAATTATTAGAAGACCCAGATCTGGGCCCTTCTCATCAAGCTCACTAATCTCCATTAGGCCATAACTTTGGCTGTCCTTAGTCAGACCCTATAGCCTATAGCAGGGGTAGGCAACGTCGGTCCTGGAGTGCCACAGTATGTGCAGGTTTTTGTTCCAACCCAGTTCCTTAACGAGAACTCAATTATTGCTGATGAAGCACATATTGCTTAAGTGACATTTTAATGCTTCATTTTAGTGGTCTCGCTTGTTAAGGTTCTCCAACCTTAATTACTTATTTCAATCTCAAACTGCTGCATTCAGTGTTTTAATTGCTCCTTATTAGCAATAAGATGTAAAACAGGGGTAGGCAATGTCGGTCCTGGTGAGCCGCAGTGGCTACAGGTTTTCATTCCAACCCAATTGCTTAATTAGAAACCAATCATTGCCAATCTCAGACCTTATTTAATTTTATGGCTTGTTAGTCTGTGCAATGTAAGGCTTTTATATCGTAGATTTTTTTCCTTTCCAAGGATATCATCCAAATGATTTGAAGCCTAAAACAGATTATTTTCAGCCTGTCACGTTTTTCTATTAAGTGTTTTATTAAATCAAACCGTGCATGATGAACACACACAGATGTAATTGGAAAAAAGCTAGCTGGAGAACTGCTGGCTGCTTTGTCTTTTACATCTTATTGCTAATAAGGAGCAATTAAAACACTGAATGCAGCAGTTTAAGATTGAAATAAGCAATTAAGGTTGGAGAACCTTAACAAGCGAGACCACTAAAATGAAGCATTAAAATGTCACTTAAGCAATATGTGCTTCATCAGCAATAATTGAGTTCTCGTTAAGGAACTGGGTTGGAACAAAAACCTGCACATACTGTGGCACTCCAGGACCGAGATTGCCTACCCCTGGCCTATAGCATGTGGCCATAACACAGGAGGAGGAAGAGGTTGGTAGCATGCGTTAAATACAGCACGTTGCTGCACCCACCACTTGATGAACCACCTGGCTGGTGTAGAAAAACTTTGAAGAGAAAACTACAATACTGCCCACAACCAGAAGGTGTCACCAAGGCAAGGAGATGAGCTCCTAAAAAAAGAAAGAACAGCATGCTGAAGAATCTTCCATGTGTCCGGAGAAAGCTGATCAGATAAGGAACAAAGCATCGCTTACACCAGAACCATAAGTACACCTGCTTTGATTTTGTGAAGTATTGATTATAACCTAATAGACAGGATAAAGCCAGCTAATGTATTACTGTGTTGGTGCTAGCTATTATCAGTTTCTTCCTAAATTTAGTAAGGAAGCGTAAAGCAATATCATATACATACACACACACTAGTGATGTGTCGTTCGCGAACGAGCCGGCTCAAGAGCTGATGCTTTGAAGCGAACGAGAGGAGCCGATGCCCGTCGAGCAGAGCCGAAGCTTCAGCGGCTCCTGCTCAGCTCTGCTGAAAATCCATTCGGCAGGGGCGGGACTTTATTTATATGGGCACACAGAACATTGGCTCATAATGCCGGCTCGTTCACGAACGACACATCGGACTAGGATCGTACCATTATGTGAAAGAAGAAAGGGGGCAGACGCTCCGAAGACAGCGAGTGTTGGTACAGGCCAGGTACGCTCTGTGTACCTGTCGCTGCGACAGACGAGGAGCCAGATTTAAATGCAAGCGCATCGTGAAGAAAAAAAGAAGAGTGAAGAATTGACTGAAAGCCGAAAAACAAGCAGCATCTGGCTGCATTTCAGTGATACTGCAGACTGCAAAGCTAAGTGCAGAATTTGTAATATGAAAATATCCGTTAGAGCAGGGTCAACAACAAACCTGCACAGACATATAAGAACCACCCACCCATCCGTGCAACTGGAGGAGAGCGTGCCCTCTCTCCTGCCATCCACTGACCCTGGAAAAGAGCCAAGTACTTCTGCTGCAGCATCCACTGTCTTACTGAAAACTGCAGGTATAACACGGTCTTCAGTTCAAACCAAAATAAGCACATTTATTCCAAAACAAATGACGGCAAACAAACAAATAAGCGTCGATGAGGAGCTGGCTAAAATGATAGCTAGCGACTTTTAACCATTTTCCATTGGGGAGGACAGCGGATTTACAGCTTTTGTACAGGCCTTAAACCCCATGTATGTTCTCCCTAGCAGAAAAACGTTGTCCCAAACAATTATTCCATAACTATATATCTAAGGATGGAGTACAACACTGTGCTTTCAGAAACCACTGCTCTGGAAAAAAAGTAGCATTTAATAACAAAAGAGCTGTGGATGAGGCATTTCAAAGAATAAGTGCAGCAGCAGCAAGATGCAACCCCAGCAGCCTGTCTGCTCCTCCATCAGAGGGCCAAGAGGAAGAAATTGGAGCAGGGGCGTGTTCACAGGAACCACAAGCTTCTGCTGTGTGGAGGCTCTTTGATGAAAGAGCAACAGGAGATGCTGAGGTCCTATCTTGAGGAGCACCTCATCCAAAGATCTGAAGACCCAGTGAGCTGGTGGGAGGCCAAGGCTGCAGTCTACCCACGCCTGGTTAAGGTAATGGTAGGAAGACTTTGCATTGTCGCTACATCGGTCCCCTCAGAAAGAGTCTTCTCAAAAACAGGACAAATAATCATGGAGAAGAGAAATCGCATCAGCCCATCTAAGCTGAGGCATCTGGCATTTCTGAATGCCAACCTGGCCTAAAAACTTTTATTCAAAGAGTCATAGTGTTGTGTTGTTGTTGTTGAGTTTGGCCTTTATTTAATTTGTTTGCTGTGGTTTTGTGTTAAGCTGTTCATTTAAAGCTTTTATTAAAATGTTAAACAATAGTAACTATGTATTTATTGTAATGAAAAAATGCATAAAATACGTAATGTCTGAAAACAATGAATAAGAAATTGCTTAGGCTATACACAAACCATTCATAATTGCTTAATTAGGCTAAAATACAAGCATCCAAGTGATACTAAACGAAGAGCCATTCGGGAGCCGTAAGAGCCGGCTCTTTAAAGGGAGCCGATCTAAAAGAGACGAATTTTTGAAAAGAGCCGGAGTTCCCATCACTAACACACACTGTCACATATACACACGCACACACACATACACAGGGATTTTGTATGGGGGGAAGTAAGCCAGAGCAGAGATTAGCTGTGAGTCAGTCAACATCACAATGCAGACAAGAGAAGCTTCATAAATAGATTAAGAACTTACCCATCTTAACCACATGAATTGAAAGATCAGAATTCATAAGTTGTGTGCCTCATTCTTAAACTGTACAAGGCTCTTTATATTTCTGGCATCCTGGGTGGAAAGTGAAACAGAGATCCCTCACTCA
Source organism: Erpetoichthys calabaricus (assembly GCF_900747795.2). NCBI lineage: Eukaryota > Metazoa > Chordata > Cladistia > Polypteriformes > Polypteridae > Erpetoichthys > Erpetoichthys calabaricus. Next base: position 36,621,354 of record NC_041398.2, on the reverse strand, counting down.
ACTTTCATTATTGTGGCATCCCTTTGTAGGCATCTTGATAGTTGTTTAAATTAATTACCAGCATTGGTGAAGGAAAAAGTGATAATTAACTGAGTGATCAATCCCCTTTCCTGCACAAGGATCATGACTGGATTTCTTAACTATCATAACAAGATAGTCTGCTTTTCCATTACCTCTAGGATATCTTGAGAAGGAGATGATGTATTTTGTTGGGTTCAACACAGAGGAGGATTCAGCTGCACATCAGGAAGTTCACAGTCAGAGATTTTTGTAATTATACAGAAGGAAAGTTCACAGAATGTCCCACCAGCCACTTTCAGAGAGTTGGAAGTTGAAGTGTGGGCTATGCTCTTCTATGATTGGATAAATAATGGATAATTCCATTATGATTTTGCGTGATTGGCTGAATAGTTTTTAACAATAGTTACCAATTAAATGTCTTCTACAGCAGTTACAATTTGTGAGCATGTGCACTCACCTCCCCCAGTTCTCCTATTTCTCTTCCTACAAAGCATTAACGTTACACAGCAGCATACTAAGTGCTAACACTTTAATAGTTTTCCATAGCACCTAAGAGCCTAACCCTAATAATCATGAATACAGGAACATTAAAAGAATACTCCAGCCAAAAATTAAATCTTTTTGATGTTGCTGACCCTATGTAGTTTGTAGTAATAGCCAAGAATTTTTTTTATGAAAAACAGAGATAACAAAGCTGACGGAACAGGCATTTATGGAGACCAACACTGCAAAACTGCACATAATATCAAAACGTCCATTAGAAAAAATATTGCTTAATTCAAGTCTTCCAGTCATATTGCTCACAAAGTGCACAACACATGCACATTTTGCTAAAATAGTTTAAAATAAATAATTCCAGAACATCAGGACAGTGCAAAACAGGAAACGCATTCAAATGGGATCACACTTTTGAATTGACGATTCGCTTCTCCACTTCACGCGCTGACAGCCCTGCCTCCAATCATTTAAATATCTTGAATTGGGCTCCTTGACTTGCAGCTCCTCGCTTATAAATTACGAATTTTTTACACATTGCTGCCCCTTCTTGGTGTGATTCTACATTTTCTCTGTCTTTTTGTATTCCTTATTGTGTCTCACACTTTCCTCTTCTTGGTTTCGGGCTGTCAGTTAGATTAGAGCAGTGAGTGACTGCTCCTGAATTAGTCCGTGGTTGGACTGATGATGCAATATGGGAGCCTCTCTGTCTCTTTCATTTCTCTCTGTCTTTCTCTTTTTCCCATCGGCTCAGCGTCACACTTTGCGGCCCAAATGCACGACCAGTAAAAGTAATGGTAATTCCAATGGTCAGTCCATCCCAGATTTTGAGTAACTTGTAAAAGTCTCCCTTTATCTTTAAAGCTCATAGTTTCATTTCTACCACTGAGATTAACTCTTTATCATTAAGGAAACAAAACAATTTTGCTCCAAACTAAACTGAACCAATTTGAAAGATTTAGTTGTTCAAATCCTTTTCCCTCTCTTGCCCCCAATGCTGCTGTGCTTTTGCCTTTCAAAACAGTATTTCACAACAGTATTTAACCCGTTTCCCACGAGCTAGAAAATATCTAATTCTTGCATAGCTACAGCCATAGTCCTGCCATGCTGTAGCAGTTATCATCAAGTTGTACAGTAAAACTTGGCCTTTTCAATTATTTAGTGCATTAATGCTTTCTACATGTGGACCCGTCTGTCACTTCAGCTGCCCTGCACATCTCAATTGCTTCAATCAGTAGATCCAACACTATAATCTTATTTGCAAAGTTGAACAGTCGTACACATCCACGCTACACATTTTTATTTTGAAACATACAAAAAAAATGAGTGCTCCAAAAAGCACAATCTAAATATCAGACGAAGCATTTAAAATTGAACAGAAATGCCAGTGTTTCATCCCATAATGGTACTCTCATAGGAAGTTATCTACTTGTGTCCTTGAGTGCATTATGCAGGCCCCTTTTCCAAACTGGAGACGGGGTTAAGAGTCTTAAATAACAAGCCTTCATTATCTTAATATGCACAGGAGATCAGCAGAAACTGCTAGTTGTCAGCACTGTAATGTCATCGGTTAGAATCCATGAACCTTCAGCTGCTCCTCCTTAGCCAAACCAATCTCAGTAAGGAACTGGCATATATTCTTGCGCTGGTCACCCTGCAGCTGGATCACTTCACCATACTCCGGGTGCTCAATCACAGTTCCGTTGCAGGCAAATTTCTTCTTGAAGGCTTTTACCAGCTTATTTTTATCATTAGCAATTCCCTGGACAGTCGTCAGAGTTTTTCCTCCGTTCCGCTGTTGAATTCTTATATGGATGTAGTCCTCAGTCCCAGCCGGGAGCAGATCATCACCCTTAGTTGCATCAGCAAAGGGGTTGAAGGTTTGGAGGTTCTGGATTGCGCACATACGATAAGATTCCTTTGCCTTGTGGGAGATAATGGGTTTAAACGCCTTTGTAGGGTGGATTGTTGTAGAGCTCGATATCACCTTCCTCACTTCCCACCAGAAGCTACACCTGAATAACGCTGAGAAGATGGCGCCTGTCTCATCCACGCTAATTCTTTTGTGAAAGCTCAGGCATCCATGGAAAACCTGAAGTTATTCTATACATTGACAAGATGCTTCATTCAGTGTGTAGAATACCACATTGGAGGCAAGGCTGCAGCTGCAGTGGTCAGTTGTGTTTGCTACCCGTCTCTGTCGGTAGTATCAATGCACCAACAGTACAGTACCGTAAACCACTACAAGGTGGCAACGTGTGATTATAGGACAAGTTTGCCATTTCTGAAGTACAGCTTACTTGTTCACAATAATAACATTTATTCATTTGCCTGTCATATTTTAACCAGGGTCTCATCTCTGACTTAAATCTAGTTTAATTTAATGTGTTCTATAAATATCTTTATTATGTATATTATGCTTTTTGTCCTTTTTGAATATTTGTTTTTGTTTAGTAATTGCTGATTAGGTATTTTCAATTTTGTGTTAATGTGTTTAGTTATGTGTCCTGTTCCCCTTGGGTAGTGTTGTTTTTTTTTTTGTTTTTTTACTCCATGACATTTCAATTGAAGGGCCACCTGTCATGGTGCGGGCTGGCTCCATTCTCTTGTCACATCCAGGAGCCTCTTGAACCCACCACCGTCGATGATATTACCGAGATGAGCCAGGCTAATGAGCACACATACACATAGTAAGGGGTAGGTGTATAAAGTGATACAGTGCTTTTATTTAAAGCAAAGTCAAACAAATACAAATAAAAGTGTCCAAATAGTGCAGTGCTCTCTCCATCAATTAATAAATAAATAATCCTAATTAAAACAGTGATGATCCGTGAGTTTAAAATTAAGACTTAAAATGAGAATAAAAACCAACAACACAGCCATCGGGTCAATGTTCCTTCCACTCTTAGACGAGCCCAGCAGAACTCCGTCTTTGGCTCCCCAGCTCCCCATTACTTGCTCAGCCAGCGGAGACAACAGCCACCGTGGTCCCTGTCTTGGCAGCCTTGAGCGGCATTGGCCAGACTGCTCGGAATCAGTTGTCCTCTCGTCATCCTTATCGGTCCCCTGGTATGCCGTGGATACCTGGAGAGGACTCCACCACGATCACACACTCTCCTCTGGACAAACAATGGGGACGATCTGCCCCTAGAGCGCCAGTCCTGTGACCTCACTGCCTTTCCCCACACAGGCTGGCTGGCTCGTCCTGCCTCTCCTCACGATGCTACTCTCATGGGCTCTGATTATTTTTCTTGAGGTCTTTTCCTCTCACCCTCTCTAAAATGCAGGTTCCTCATATACTGCCTCTCTAATTGGGCAGAGGTGCGGTGAGCTGCCCCCTCCGCGGCACCATTGAGACACCTGATTGATCTGCCTGCCTCTGCAAATGTGTGCAGTGCGGTCAGCTAACGCCTCAACTAACTGCAGGGCGAAACACACTCAATCACACCCCCTCCAGTTGGAGCCTACACTTTTTGGGGCACGATTATTTATTTAAAATTTGCACAGTGCCACGGACCACTTATCACACCATGCTCTGCCTACATATTCCAGATAGGCATTGAGAGTTGTTGAAAACCCTTCTTTATGGATTTCTGTGTTTCTGATTCTTTGCTTTGGTTTTTATGGATTTTTTGATTATTGATATTTGTAGTAGCTTTGCCTGCCATCAGCGTCTTTCCATGTTTTATTGAATTGCTTAGCTAAAAAAATAAGTTTGACACTCAGGGTGACATTAAAAATCAGCTTAGAAAACACATGTGTGTGGCACCAAAGAGGACATTTATTTTAAGCTTGGCATAACATTCAAGAGTGCTTGGGGGCTTAGTTAACTCATATGACCTGTTTTTCATTTTTAATTATTAACTTAATTAAAGACAGAGGTATTACTTTGGCGGCACGGTGGCGCAGTGGTAGCACTGCTGCCTCGCAGTAAGGAGACTTGGGTTTGCTTCCCGGGTCCTCCCTGCGTGGAGTTTGCATGTTCTCCCCGTGTCTGCGTGGGTTTCCTCCGGGCGCTCCGGTTTCCTCCCACAGTCTAAAGACATGCAGGTTAGGTGGATTGCGATTCTAAATTGGCCCTAGTGTGTGCTTGGTGTGTGGGTGCGTATGTGTGTGTCCTGCGGTGGGTTGGCACCCTGCCCGGGATTGGTTTCTGCCTTGTGCCCTGTGTTGGCTGCGATTGGCTCCAGCAGACCCCCATGACCCTGTGTTTGGATTCAGCGGGTTGGAAAATGGATGGATGGATGGATGGATGGATGGATGGATGGATGGGACATTTTCAGAAATAACTGTGATAATAACATGTAGAGTACATAAAATATATATTTTTAATAGAATTTTGTAGTAAAAACCAAGTCCACATAAGCTTGTGGTTGCTAAAACAGCTTTCATAGACACCAAATTCCAACTCAAAGGATGTAAATAATTAAACCAGTTGATGTAGTACTGTCATTTGTTGATTGTTAATTATCTACTATATAATAAAACACTAAGGCCTGTCTGTCCAGTCCCTCAGAGCAACCTGATTGGTCAGTTTGGCTTTGGTGTGATTGGTCAGTCTGGTTTTAGTGAAGCGATGAAAGAGGTGGAGCGAGTGTGAGGTGCAAAAGGAGGAAGAGGTGTGCTGAGAGGGTTACCTTGAAAGACGGCAAGTATTAAATCAGACAGGAGGCAGGGAAAGTGCCTCGAAAATAATGACAGAGTCTGAGAAGCAGGTTTTACAGGACCGAGTGCCGCTGAAGAGACAGACGTTCACACACGTGAATACAGAAGAAAGGAGCTGAAGGTATAAGACATTTTTTAATGATCTTATTACCTGTCTTTGACAAGTACCATGGCTAGTAGTTCTTAGTTCTTAAACACAAAATTTTTTAAAAGGAGTACTTGATGGAGAGTTAAATCCTGTGATGAAGTCAGCCCATGCGTGTGCAAGAGAGGTGATGCTGACTTGTACTTGGGATTTCTTTTCTCATTTAGGAGTAGCTGCTGGATGTGCAAAAGAAGCAAGTATACAAGTCAAACAAACTTTTTTCCATGGTCAACTTGAAAGAAGTGTCAATCAAAGATGAGGTGACATGTCTCCATGCAGAGATATGTTCTCATTTTGACATGTTTTTTTTCTGTTGATCAGTACCAAAAAAAAAGCCAAATTAAATCCACTGTGGTTTAATGTCATTTAATAAATAAAATATGAAAACTACCAACAGGGTGAATACTTTTTATAACCTCTATATCATATAAGATATATATAGTAAATATATAATTTTGAGTCACAATGACCATGACCATGTACTTTCTCTTCTTTGCCTTTCTTACTGACTGCACTATCTTCAACATTGTTGCTCTATGCTGCCATCTACTGATCTACAAAAGTATAGCTCATTTAATCATGCTCAGTAGTGTTTTTATCCTTCAAATCTTTTGTTTAGTTACAAATGTTCTGTTTTAGCTAACACATTGTGACGGATAGCCGGGGGCCTTACCTGGCTGGGACACCCTTCTGTTGGAAGGACTGGGAGAGAGACAATACCTCCCCCATGACATGAGAGGACAGCCCTCCTGGACTGCATCGGGGCCACCGCCAGGGGGTGCCTGGACAGTCCCGCAGCCCTGGATGGCAGCACTTCCACCACACTCCAGAACAAGATCTGGATGCACCTGGAATGCTTCCGTTTGTCCATGCAGCACTTCCACCACATCAGGAAGTGCGGCTGGATGATCGTCAGGGAGCACCTGGAGTGCTTCCGCATGCAGTATCAAAGGGGCCGCCTCACTCCATTCGAGGAGCCAGAGTCGGGAGGTGGAGGACAAAGCTTGTGGGAGAGGAGTGGATGCGGCTTAAGAAAGAGAAATGGAGAAGACAAGAATAAAGAAAGAAAGAAAGAAAGAAAGAAAGAAAGAAAGAAAGAAAGAAAGAAAGAAAGAAAGAAAGAAAGAAAGAAAGAAAGAAAGAAAGAAAGAAAGAAAGAAAAGAGAGGAAAAGGGACTGAGCTTTTCTATTGTGAAGAATAGTGGTGTTGTTGCTGATTTGTGCACTGTGCTGAAAGAAAGCAAAAGAAGAAAATAAAAGTGTGTGCTTTTGGGACTTGTGGCTCGGTGTCTGTCCGTGTCGGGGCTGATATTCCACAACATACACAAACATACAGTATCTATCCAAAGAGATATGTTCACCTGTTTCACTAATAACTTCTATTGAGACTCTGGTCTGCTTCATCCACTTCACCAATGATTAGGTCTTGTGTATCCCACACACTCCAGTCTGAGGCACACATTGTCATCAGCATTCCAAATTATCAGCAGCACTCCAAATACTTCTTCACATAAGCCAAGATCGTGACGTTAGTATTGTCAGCTACCAGGGGTGACATTGATTTGTACATAAATTAAGAGCAAGGTCTGATGTCATACTTGAAGAGCACAAACTCTGAAGTCTCCTTTGTAAGTGAGACGAGCTGTCAGCGATGAAATCCAGACTACGGGACAAGAATACAAATGAAGGGGTAGGCACATGGGTGGCTATAAATAGTGAGCAGCACACAGGCACTTTGGATATTGATGCTGTCTGAATTACTGTGTGATGTGTTCATGTTCTCTCTTTGTTTGCATGGATGTTTCTTTCATTCTTAGATTTTCTTTCCACATCCCAAACACATGCAGGTTAAGTGAACAGACAACTCTAAACTGGCCTAGTGAAAGTGACTGTGCCCAGCAATGGACTGGTGTGCAATCCAGGGTGGGGTCCTGCCCTGCCAGATGTGGTACCCGGCTGGGATTTCTACCCGGCTGGGACACCCGGGGAGACAGGAGGAGGGCTCATGCCTCCTCCAGACCACGAGGGGGTGACTGCCCTGGTTGTATTGGGGGCCACGGGTACAGGGCTTAGAAGCTCAACCCTATAGGGGCCCGTGGTCACTGCCAGGGGGCGTCCCCATGCCTGATGGACCCTGGACCCCAGCACTTCCGCCACACCAGGAAGTGCTGGGGGGAAGAAGAGAGGGAACACCCGGAGTGCTTCTGGGAGGACAGCCGGCATTTCTGCCACACTGGGGCGTGTCCGCGGGATTGCCGGTGCACACCTGGAACACATCCAGGTATGGATAAAAGGGGCCGCCTCCCTTCATTCGAGGCTGGAGTCAGGTGGAAGAGGACAAGGTCTGAGAGAAAGAGAGAAGGAGGCGGTCTGAAGAGGAGGCAGTGTGGTTGGCCTGGACTTTGGGGAAGATTGGGGTTTGTGGAGCACTTAAGGACAGTGTAAATAATAGATGTGTAAATAAACGTGTGGTGGTGCTTAAAAACATGTCTGCCTGTCTGTGTCCGGGGCTCGTTCCACACAGGAAAGGCTTTAGCCCCCACAATTATGATTTGTGTTAATGGCTGGGCTGGTGCCTGTCATGCTAGCACTGGTTGTAAGGCAGGAACCGGACTAAGTAACTGGAATTCACACATCTATGTGATGGGCTGTGATCCATTATACAGATGAGAGGACATGTAAACAAGTAGGTAGACAATATGAGCAACTGGCAATTGATTTATCAGAATATGACTGTTTGACTAACTAAAAAAAAGACTTCAGTCATTCAGTGCACTCCAGACTCAGAAAGTATGAGCATGAGAAAGGTGCTATATAAATAAAATGTATTATTATTATTACTAGGGGGCTTCACACCCTGCTTGCTTTGCTCGCCAACCCCTCCCCCCCCCAAAGCCCCCCCACCACCAGCACTATGCGCCGTTGTGAAGAGGGGGGCTGAACGCACCCCAAGGACACATGGTCGCCCCTCCTAAACGGTGATAGAATGGGAAACAAATACATTTTTCTTTTACCTCCTATCTGCATCTCGTGCGGCTCTTAGAACGTTTAAAAGCCTGCACAGCAGCTGTCCTTTTGTCTCACTGCCTTGTCTCTCTTCTCCGCCAGACATCCTCAAACACTATTTGATCTCTTTTCCCTGTTCTGTTATTTCACCGAGTAATATTTTCCGTTTGTTTGCGCTAAAGCGATCTTTACTCTCACTTTTTGGAGACTTTCGAATTTTCCTACTTCCATTATCTCTAACATGCTCTGGGTGTGTATCATGGGACTTACTTCCAAATGTTGTAAGTATGACATGACTTGTCCATCCCGTGGGATGTGAAAGTGTCTCTCTGTCTCTCTGTCTGTCTTCAAAAGATCTCTCTTCCAAAGATCACATCTCGTCGCAGGAAAAAAAGTCTTGCATTGTCGCAAGATTTTGTTTTATAATAGAGAGATTATTATTATTATTATTATTATTATTATTATTATTATCATAAAGTCAAAATTATCATAAAGACATGTTAATAGAGACACCAGTTTTCAGCTGCAGTGTTAGTGAGGGCAAGACTGGTAAATTAGTGCCAGGATCAGAAGAAGCAGGAAGCAGCAAGTAAACAAGACACAGGTTTAGGATGGTTCATGCTGAAGGTGAAGGGTGAACCTTGATGGCTGGCAACTAATAAAGTGTAAAAACTATTTTTTTTCCTCCAGCACACATTCAGTCCCGGCTGTCTCAACCATCCCGGTCTCATCTGTGACTTGTTTAGTTCTTGCAGAGAAGGCTAAAGAAGCTTTCTTTAAATCCTTCACAATAATCTACTTGATTAAATTGATGTGTGAACTGAGCCTCCAATAAAATCGTACAAATAGCTTCCACTAGGAATGACATGTAAGCATCGAAGCTTGCATCATTTTTGTGAAGCATATTATATTGAAAAATATATGCTGCATTTTATTGTGGAAGAGTTTTGGGGTGACCCTGTCCCAAAACTTTAAATAATTTCACTCCCATGCCCAGATTATTTGTTATGTAGGCCCACACTTATGTCCTCCAGTACAACTCCTGCTCTCTAATTCTTGTACTCACGTCACCTGGGACCACAGAATCTGACTTTACCCAGAACTGACTGCTGCTGTGCTTCTCTTTTCCTTTTCTATATATCGTAAATAATAATAATAATAATTCATTACATTTATATAGCACTTTTCTTAGTACTCAAAGTGCTAATGGCAAGACAGGGCAACAAGACAAACAAAGGCAGCAGACAATAAACTTATTCAGTAATTTTAGTCTTTAACATTCTTAAATATTCTTAATGTCCCAAAAAGTGGTAGCAAATAAACGGTAAATGGGTGTGGCAAAATCACCAATAACACAACCTTGGTATTTTTGGAGCTGTTGTAGATAATGCTGGTTGACATACCCAATGTGTGTGGCTTAGAGTCCCTTAAGGTAACATTTCAAGTCACAGCATGTGTCTTCTAGATGGCTGAGTTCTTTCTTCTTCTCCTCCTTTCTGGTCCTTTCTTTCTCTTTCATTCATACTTTCACTTTAAACTGATGACTTTTTAAAGATTTTCAGGGTTAAGGTGAACATTGCTAACCCCTTTCTGTGCAATGTCATTTTAACAGACCATATCAGCACGTGATCACAAAGGAGAGCATGGACAAAGGTAACCAGTTGCTCAAAAGTTTCACATTTACATATGTGCAAAGTCCAGAAAATGGCCAGTTTACCATTTAAAGTTCTAACCTTTCATCTTGCTAGACTTCCCTTTTTACAGTGGCAAGTTTAGTTTTTGCTAGTTTAACTTTCAGTCTACTGTCACTACTAACACTTCCTTTTATGTGGTTAGCTTAACAGAGATCAAAGGTTCAAGTAAAAGAGAAGAATTACAATTTTAATATAAAGAAATATTTTTAATAGTCCTTTGTCAGGCTTTGAAATCTGTGTTGTTGTCTGCATCTTGATCTGACAAAATTTTACATTGGATTCCCTTCCTGACATAACCCTCCCCATTTATTTAGGTTTGGGACCGGCATGAAGAAACACACTGGATTGTACATCCCCTTTGGCTGAGCCCTTTCTTATTTGCAATGGTGATGGACAGGTTGGCAGACGAGATTAGACAGAAGTCCCTGTGGACTATGATGTTTGCTGATGACACTGTGATCTGTAGTAAGAGTAGGGAGCAGGTTGAGGAGACCCTGGAGAGGTGGAGATATGCTCTAGAGAGGAGAGGAATGAAGGTCAGTAGGAACAAGATAGAATACATGTGTGTAAATGAGAGGGAGGTCAGTGGAATGGTGAGGATGCAGGGAGTAGAGTTGGTGAAAGTGGATGAGTTTAAATACTTAGGATCAACAGTACAGAGTAATGGGGATTGTGGAAGAGAGGTGAAAAAGAGAGTGCAGGCAGGGTGGAATGGGTGGAGAAGAGTGGCAGGAGTAATTTGTGACAGACAGGTATGAGCAAGAGTGAAAGGGAAGGTCTACAGGACAGTAGTGAGACCATCTATGTTATATGGGTTGGAGACGGTGGCACTGACCAGAAAGCAGGAGACAGAGCTGGAGGTAGCAGAGTTAAAGATGCTAAGATTTGCATTGGGTGTGACGAGGATGGACAGAATTAGAAATGAGTACATTAGAGGGTCAGCTCAAGTCGGACAGTTGGGAGACAAAGTCAGAGAGGTGAGATTGTGTTGGTTTGGACATGTGCAGAGGAGAGATGCTGAGTATATTGGGAGAAGGATGCTAATGATGAGCTGCCAGGCAAGAGGAAAAGAGGAAGGCCTAAGAGGTTTATGGATATGGTGAGAGAAGACATGCAGGTGATGGGTGTAACAGAACAAGATGCAGAGGACAGAAAGATATCGAAGATGTTGATCTGCTGTGGCAACTCCTAACAGGAGCAGCTGAAAGAAGAAGAAGAAGTCCTTTGTCAGGCTTACCTGTTGTAGGACCTCCTTACAGGCTCTGTTGAGGTAGGTAATAACCCATTGGGATGATCGGGGGCACTTTTACTAACAGTGTCATCTCCTTCTTTAAACGCAGTGTCAAGAAACTGCCAAGTGAGGGCAACTGACTACTCCTTTTCTGATACAGCCTCTATAAATGCCTGAGTTTCCTGAAAGGAGGCATCATTTCTGGCAGGAGCAACCCACCGGATGGAGCTCCGCTATCAAAGTGACCTTTGCTACTGGCTATCCAGCCAAACTACTTTCTTTCAAGTTTAATTCTTGCTTTGTGGGACATGCACACCAAAAAGCATTGATTTTGGTTTTTGTGTTCAAAAATAAGCACGACGACCCGGTTGGTGCCCCAAATGTTTCCAGTTTGTGGAGCTGTCATTCCTGCACCTGGCCCCACGTTCTTAATTATTTAAATAATATGAAATATCTTCTGTTTAATAATACTTTAAGATCTGTATGTGGCGGCACGGTGGCGCAGTGGGTAGTGCTGCTGCCTCGCAGTTGGGAGACCTGGGGACTTGAGTTCGCTTCCCGGGTCCTCCGCCGAATCCGAACACAGGGTCACGGGGGTCTGCTGGAGCCAATTCCAGCCAACACAGGGCACAAGGCAGGAACCAATCCCAGGCAGGGTGCCAAGCCACCGCAGGACACACACAAACACACCCACACACCAAGCACACACTAGGGCCAATTTAGAATCGCCAATCCACCTAACCTGCATGTCTTTGGACTGTGGGAGGAAACCGGAGCGCCCGGAGGAAACCCACGCAGACACGGGGAGAACATGCAAACTCCATGCAGGGAGGACCCGGGAAGCGAACCCAGGTCCCCAGGTCTCCCAACTGCGAGGCATCAGCGCTACCCACTGCGCCACCATGCCGCCCACAGGCATTGTAAACAAAACAGATAATAAACAATTGTAACATTAACTTAGATAAATGGCACAAAATAAACAAAAAAAATTGAAACCCAGCCAGGGGAGAGACCCTGGCTGAAAAATGACAGATTGCTATAATGTCATCTTTACAGTAGCACATTTAAAATGATTTTATGGTAAAAAATTGTTGCCATGTGGTAACATGTACATTTATTTCAGCATTTTAATGGCCACATGAATTATTAGAAGATCCAAATAAGCCCACAGAGTGTTCTTTGGCACTGCGTGTACTTCAGCTCATGGCTCCTATGGTAAGTATAAGCCACTAGATGTCATTTTTTACAAAGCTCTCCAACTTTGGATCTTTTTGCAGCACAATCAGAAATAAGCCATCAAAAACTTCATGGGGCTTTGTCTGCACATCATTAGCTTTCACTCCTCCAAATAAACCTGATCAATTTCTTCATATAAAAATCAAAATTTTAAGAGAGAAACCCTGACATATGTTTAAATTCCTTTCTATGTCACTTTTCTTCATTTGTGATTCTTTTATTATTATCGTTTATGTTGATATTGTTATTTCTATCATTGTCTAGTTACGCATTTTATTTTACTTCTTGATTTTCTAGTTTCTGTGCCCACATTTTTATTCTCCTCTTTTCCTTGCTTATTTTGCAGGTGGACTCCAAGGCACCAATATAAAGGAACCATCGCCAGCCTTTCAAGACAAGCTGAGCTCCTTGCCATTCAGTGACGGTGCACTGGAGGAGAGTTAAATGAGTATTGCGCTTTCTTTGGCTGGATTTCTAGTTTTGTCATTTTTTTCTGCTCTCTTCTGGATTACAATTTACAGATTTAAGACTGGATTTCATTTCTTTGGATTGCTTTCTTGGCCACTCCTTTTCTTTTTTTTTGAGCCTTGTGTTATTTTTTGTAAATAAATGTATCTATTTATAAAGTTTCTTGGGCAACTCTTCTTTGCTCAAGCCAAAGATTTTTTTAATGTTTTTCCCTGTCCCTTGAGAGACACTTTGAATTATTAGGATACGTATGTATATTTAAACATTAGGCATACTAGCCAGCCCGCGGTGTAGCATACACCACATAATTATTTATTGATGGGTGAACACTTCCTGAAAGACACAGTTGTCCAAATGGGGTGGGTTTGAGGATACGACTGTGAGTGAATGAAAAGATGGAACTCTGCAGAGAGCAACATACAATTGTCCATGACTGAAAACTGGTTTGGCAGATACAGGCATATCGTTTTGAAAGTTTGTCAATGTGCCTTATTAATTGTCATTGCAAAGGCCAATCTAACAGGAAATTGTCTGCGTGTAAAAGTAAAAGGCAAATTTGAATCTGATGGGGTTAGGGATATCCAGGGAATAAGGAGTTTGTGAGGTAGGAGCTGCGATAGTTTTACACTCCGGTACGTTGCAGTGAATGCTGGTAACAGTCAGTCTAGTGCCATTACAGAGACTTCTTGCTGGCATGAGGTTTCTGAGAGGCATGACGACTGAACCTATTTTAATTTTGAGTTTATTCGGAGGCATGCCAGTGGGAGTAAGACTGTTAAGAAATACTTCGGAGAATGCAACTTGATCTGCGGGATCGTCTGTGACGATGGAGGCAACGCTGGTGAAAGTTATTTTGTCGGTAGGGATAAGTTTCAGTTCTTGTTCATTAAGGTGTAGCGAGTCTTCGTTGGTGACGCTTAATATAGCTCGCGTACTGAGCTGTTCCGGAGTCACAGTTGAGAAGTCGATGTCGCCATATAGTTGTTGAACGGGATCAGAAATAAAAGGAAAACAATGTGAAGGTAATGGACGTGGGAGGAGTGTTAGAGTTGGTGGGTGGGGCTCTGTCGTGCGTGCCATGGTCGGCTGCTTAGTGAATTGTTGGTGGGCGGGGCTCTGTGAGTTGGCGGGCGTGGCTCTGTCTTGCGTGCGTCTTGCTTGCCATGGACTTAGTGAATTATAAATATAGATGAACCCAAAGTGCCACTTTGACAGGTGTAGGCTGGAGCCATGCCTTTTGATAAGTCACTCAAGTGGCAGGGAAATGAGGCTTTTTTGGGCAGGCTAGGTGGGATACTGGCCTGTTTTTGGCTCTAGTTTGGAAGCCCCACACCTTTGACATTTCTGAGTGCTCTAAGTCATAAGACTATAAAACCCGTCTGTAAGTAAAAAATCGGGAGTGATCTCCCCGAGACTTTCTCGTATACTCAGATGTGGAGATGTAACTGCAAGACAATGAATATATTTTTACTAGGGGGCTCTGCCGCTCGCGTATGTGGAAGTGGATGTACAATTTAAACAGATTGTTATTTTCATGGAAATTGTTACATATCCGTAATAGACGTAACTATTTTACATTACAGTGAGTAAATAACCATAGTAAAAAATGGTAAAACGTAATAAATTGAAAGAAAATTATGTTTCATGTTACGTTAGAGGTATTTGTTGTGTTATACGTTTTCATTCTGTTTGGCTTTGAAATTAACATACAAATACTTTTTAAACTTACACTTTTACTGTAAAACTTCAGTTTACATCATCAATATCGCATTGAATTTTGATTCCGTGTTTGGATTTGCATCGTGACAAAACAACGTATAACTGCCCGTGAGTGAATATCGTTTCTTTCTCTCTAATAAATAAACCGACTTTTTCAAATGCTTGTCCCTGTGATTTGTTAATTGGCACAGCAAAAGCTATTCTAACAGAAAACTGTTAACGTTTTAATACAAACAGCATATCAAGTTCTCCTTTGGTGTCTAATGTTATATGAGGAAGATGTACTACATTACCTTTCTTGTCGCCTGTTAAAATTTTACATGTCAGAATTGTTTAACCAATTTTGAATACAACTAATCTTGTCCTATTGGATACCCGGGGTGGGCAATGTCAGTCCTGGAGAGCCACAATGGCTTCAGGTTTTTATTCCAACCCAGCTTCTTAATGAGAAAACAATTATTGCTGATGAAACACTTATTGCTTAAGTGACATTTTGATGCTTCATTTTAGTGGTCTCGCTTGTTAAGTTTCCCCACCCTTGATTGCTTATTTCAATCTTAAACTGCTGCATTCAATGTTGTAATGGCTCCTTATTAGCAATAAAATGTAAATGTCAAAGCAGCCAGCAGTTCTCCATCTAGCTTGTTGTTATTTGACAGACTGAAAATGATCTGTTTTAGGCCTCAAATCATTTGGATGATATCCTTGGAGAGGAAAAAATCTACAATATAAGAACCTTACATTGTAGACTAACCAGCCATAAAATTAAATAAGGTGCGAGACTGGCAAGGATTGGTTTCTAATTAAGCAGTTTGGTTGGAATGAAAACCTGTAGCCACTACGGCTCTCCAGGACCGACATTGCCCAGCCCTGGCATAGCCCATCACTCAGACATAAATTACGCAATAACATTACAATACATCCTTCTTTCAACAGTAATTTGGCCGGTGGAAGACCACACGTTGTTAACGGTTGTATATTTTCTATGGGATATTGCAAGTTGATGTTTTCATCTTAAGCACCATCACCACTAACTGTTTCAGCATAGTCTATTGATACTCATTTAACCAAACTGCTGTGTAACCAATCAAAAATTTTCGTGTTAATTCATTTGACTTCATCGTTTCTCTGTGCTAGGATTGCCAGTGTACTCATTTCCTCTGTTGATAACCCTTCAGGATGAAATTCTTCAATAAGATTTGGACATAATACGTCTTCTTTAATTGGGAACTTAAAAGTGAGGAAAACATAAAAATTTATAAGAGCTGAGAGCGCAGGAACTGTGTCTGACAAAAGCATTCACACAAATGAGAAGTTAGAGGACCGTGGGTGTGGTTGAAAATGGTTGAGAGGAGGGAGGGACTTGAAAAAAATCTCTTGGCAATAGTCTTGTCTCAAGATTTTCTTTTATAATAGAGAGATGTACATTAAAGAACCATCAACAACAATTCAAATTAAATTAATAATATATTGAACAATTGTTCTTAAAGTAAAGTTGAATAAATTGGACTCTGCAGCTGCATGAATAAAAGCTAAATTACCACTTCCGGTAAACAGAACTACCCCAAAAGTTGATAGAAATCTACATTTTGTACCTAATACTTGTGTGCAAAATTTGGTTGACCTAAATGAAAGTGTACTCAAGTTATTGTGTTTACATACAGAACACACACACACAGACAGACACAGACAGACATAATTCCAAAAATGATATTTTCGGACTCAGGGAGGTCTAAAACATCGAGATTCATCAAAATCTCGACATTAAATCTTTGAACGATAATGATACTTTCCCTATACTTCATATACGATGAAAGTAAAAAGAAACAAAAAAGAAAAAAGGAAACCCTTGATCAAGTAATAATGGTAATACAGCCAAACCAGCTAAATGACGACTCTCACTCATAATAATTTGTATCACTGAGCCATTATTAAAATGTGACAAACATATTACACCTCAAATTTGATGCGCAGACTATATTTTAATTCCCTTTTAAGAGGGTCAATGCTGCCTATTTGCACTGAAGATCTTTCTTGGTTTTTCGTCAATTTATATCAGCTACTTGTTGTTACTGGTGGACAGATCAGTAACATAAGCTTCACTTCTCCATGCCTTCTGTGCTGGAAGTCATTAATCAACCAATGAGATGCTACATTCAGCTTTCCTATGATGTGGGTGCACATACCAAAACATAACATATTTTTACCAGCATAAAAATTTTTTCCAGTCATTTGCAGCAGTGTCTGGTTCTCATAACATAATCCAAGCACTTTACTGCACTCATCCATATTACTAACCGAGAATGGTAAACCGGATGGACGCAGGGACATCCGGCCATGGGCCGTAGCCGCAAAAGACGTACTGCGCAAGCGCCTCCACAAAATCCCCCTTCGAAGCAATGGAAACCGGATGCAAAGCAACGTAAAATAAGAAATGAGGCGCCCATAGCACACAGAAAAAAGGAGTCAGACGCGAAACGAAACACACACAAAGAAGAGAATTGAGACCCACGACACACAAATGAGGCAACGCCCCCTAGCACAAAAAAAAAAGAAGTCAGACGCGAGCGCCACACAAACCCATTGGACACAAAACGGGACAGACTACGGACATAGCACACGAAACATACACAAAAAGCAGGATTCGGACCCACGACCACATTAACATAAATAAGAAATGAGACACAAAGCCCCATTACTGAACGAACCGTCCGTATTAAATATACGTCGTCTGAACACATTCAAATTATGCAGCATAGGTCGATCTCATTACACTGATGCACTATTAACCGTTCAACCACAGAAAAGGCTCAATATTAACAGTGAGTACGATCCTCCTTATTACTTATCCATATTTCTAACGCTGAAGAACAAACAAGTCATGAATTCACGCTCACGGGTACAAAACGATACGGCTCGAGTGACGGGACCAAACACACAAACCCGCATGAAAAAAAACAATACATGTCGGTCGACTAACCGACATACAAAAACAGGCAAGGCTCAATACAAACAATGACCGCCGTAAACTGCAACGGGCTTCTCACACAGCACAGGCAAATCGATTACGGCAAAAGAATAGCACGTCCCAATTCCTGCACATACAACGACGCGCCTCTCAAACGGCACAGACAAAACATTCACATCAAGGACATCAACGACAGACACCGGCTAAACGATTGCGCCAGTTTGCTGACAACGCGTTCAATAATGAGTCCACTATTCATGAAAATTCATTGGGATTAATGAATGTCATTTGCAATCATTGTCATTCACTTAACTTCCCTGAAGAAACAACTGGCAATACAAGTAATGAATTTACACGTTATTGTCAAAAGGGTCAAATTTGACTGCCTCCTTTACATTCATATCCTGAATATCTACAGAAACTTCTAACTGACGAGGTACCTGAAAGTAAAAACTTTATGAACTGCATTACATCCTACAATGGTTCATTTGCTTTTGCATCTAATGGCATCCACTCACTTACTCAACACCATTGATAAACTTCTACAAACGTTGATGAATAATAATATTCCCTTTGGAGGAAAGGTACTTTTATTAGGAGGAGATTTTACACACTGCTTAGCTATTGTTTCACATGTCATGCGCTCGGCTATTCTTCACTCCACCTTAAAATACGCAGACAATTGGCATTGCTTTCAAAAGAGTTACGGAGATATTTGGAACAACAATCTCATTACACCAAATACCCCTTTTAACACAACGAACTATATTCTGTCCAAAAAATATTAATGTTGATCACATTAATAACCAGGTCATTTCATTACTTCCTGGAGAGGCACACCTCTTTCTAAGCTCTGACAAAGTTGACTCTGATGACGACAATGACCATCTTAATTTCCCCTTAGAATATTTGAACACTATTAACCCAGCCGGATTACCACAACACAATCTTAGCCTTAAAAATGGAACAATAATCATGCTATTAAGAAACCTTAACACTAAACAGGGTTTATGCAATAGTACACGTTTATTCGTCAACACCATGCCACACAATGTTATTAAAGCAAAACTTCTTACAGAATCACATGCTAACAATACTGTTCTAATTCCTACAATTACCTTACAACTTCTGACCTGGAATTACCTTTTACACTTAAACGGCGACAGTTCCCCATTAGACCTGCCTTGACCATGACCATCAACAAATCACAAGGACAAACCATAGACAAAGTTAGCATCTACCTCTCTGAGCCCGTTTTTGGACATGGACAACTTTATTTGCTTCCTATATGCGTCATCTACACCTTCACACTATGCTATATCTCATTCATACATCACGCTCTTTGTAAATTCACAACACCAGGGGTTAGCGAGTGAAGCGAGCAGGGGGCGGAGCCCCCTAGTAGTGCAATAAAGGAACCTAGCGAGAATGAAGCTGATTTTGTTAACCATAAGCAGTGACACTCCATTAATGCACAAGTCATCTGTGATGTCAAGATGTACCTGACAAACGTCATGGCTCGGTGGCCTGGCTCAACCCGTGATCCATAGTATTTTGAGGCAAAGTAACTTTGGCAGAGATGATGGTACTGTATGTGGTGGTTGGTTTGTTGGTAAAGTAACTGGCTGAAGCCCCAGTGTTTTATGCAGTCTGTACTATTTATTGTAATTATAATCACATCAATACATGTGCCAAGTGATAGTGGCTGCCTGCTCAGACGTTGGCACATTACGCTCTTCCCAAGGAGGAGAAAGGCTATGCAGGTGGCGGGGTCCACATGTGTCACGAGGGAGGCGGCCCTACCAGCCAATGAAGTTATGCATCATTACGATTGCTTATGTACGAGGCTGATTTGCACAATCCAATCCATGTATGGGAGTATTAGGGGTCCGAGGCACATTCGTGTATGCACATTTACAAGATAAGTGTGATGTATAGAGGTAAACTGCACAGAAATGTGCATACACCAAGTTTTATATGTTCGACTTTTTTGCCATGTTTCTTTCCTGTTTTTTGGTGTACGCAAAATTTTGTAAATTAGACCCCCTATCCACATGTTTGGCCATTAAAGTCCCAATTCTCAACATTAAAAACTGAAGAAAAAAAATTAATTTTTTACAAAGTACTTTTAAATTAATTTAGCATGAAAGATTTTACAAATCCAAATCCATTTTTTACTGCTTCCTTTATTTTAAACCTGGAGGGGAAACTGCTGTCTTAACTGAAAAGAATATTTATAGTGAACAAAACACATTAAAACTACCTGACTCCATTGTGTTACAAGTGTAAAGCAATTAACCAGTAACTTTAGTAATGGCTTTAGCCCATCACAGAGTGGTTTATGTGCTGGTATTGGTGATGGTAGTTGGCAGCTGCTTGAGGACTATCCAACTCCAAGGTCTGCAGGCAGACGAGAGGGCCATGTTGCCCATGTTGTAATTACTATGTGGGCACTAAGCCTAGCCCAGGGACTTAGGTGGCAGCACAGGGCGCCAGTGTAATACTGCTACATCTCTATGCCTTGTTATGGTGCCATATGAAATAAAGTTGCCTACCTAACTCTGCTCGGGCTTAAGAAAATGTAAAAC